>NC_044993.1:63609974-63773624 GCF_008728515.1 Papio anubis
AAGCAGCCCGAGTCCCATGGAAGCAGCTTTCTCTCAATACTCGACCCACTACCTCCCCACCAGGAGAGAAACTCCAAAGAGAGAGGGCCCTTTATTTCTCTTGCTCATTGCCATAGCAGATGAGGCACCTGAGGCTCGATCCAGAGCCAAATACGGAAGGAGAAGAAGTACAAAATTAAGATTCTGAACACCTGGGTAGAGGCCTTGACTTAACCACTTAGTCATGGTGTGATCTGGGGCAAATCACTTCATTTCTCTGAGCCTCGGATTCCTAAGCTAGAAAATGGAAAAAAAAAAAAAAATAACACATACCTTAAAGGATGGTGGTGAGAATGAAATACAATGAGGCTTGTAAAAATATTTGAAACCTCGGCCAGGCGCGGTGGCTCACACCTGTAATCCCAGCACTTTGGGAGGCCAAGGTGGGCGGATGACTTGAAGTCAGGAGTTCGAGACCAGCCTGGCCAACATGGTGAAACCGTCTCTACTGAAAATACAAAAATGAGCCGAGCATTGTGGCACATGCCTGTAGTCCCAGCTACCTGGGAGGCTGAGGCAGGAGAATGGCTTGAACCCAGGAGGTGAAGGTTGCAGAGAGCCAGGATTATGCCATTGCACTCCAGCCTAGGCAACAGAGCAAGACTCCGGCTCAAAAAAAAAAAAAAAAAGAACCTCTAAAGTCTAGACATCTAGGGAAACCTTTTTTCATCATTATTGCATCAGTGCATGGGTCTTTGGAAGGGATTTTGAATGTGATTTCAACTCATTTTGCTTCAACAAACATATAGGAGACTCCTGCACATTTCCAAGCTCTAGGCTTTGCCACAGTGGCCACAAACAACAATAACAATAGTAAGAGCTACCATTTGTTGATCGCTCAAGGGTTCCAGGCACTATGCCTTGTGCTTTCAATGCATTGCTTCATTTATCCTCACAACCCTATTAACTGTGTTCAATTATTAATCCTGTCTTTGCAGATGAGAAAATTATACCCCAGAGAGTTAAAGTGACTCTTCTAGGGCAACATGGATAAGTGGAAGGACCAGAATTTGACCCTGAACTCACTGAATCCAGAATCCATGCTTTTATTCAGTACCCAGAATAAACAGACAAACAACCCAATGTAAAAAAGGGTCTGTGATTTTAAAACACACTCTCCAAAAGAAAAGAAAAAGAGAAAGCGCTCAACACGATTAGTCATCAAAAAAACAAAAATTAAAACTAAACAAAATACCACTTTACATCCACCAGAATAACACTTTTTTAAAAAAAGAAGAAGAAAATGAATGAGACCAAATGTTCATGAAATTGTGGAGCAACTGGAACTCTTCTAACTTGCTTTAGAAATACGCCTGCTTATATAACTCTTTCCAAAAATGTTAGCAGTTTTTCATAAAACCAAATATATACTTATTCTATGACTCAACAATTTCACTTCTGGCCGGCCACAGTGACTTACCAGGCCTGTTATCCCAGCAGTGAGCTGTGATCATGCCACTGCACTCCAGCCTAAGTAACAGAGTGAGATCCTGTCAAAAACGAGAAAAAAAAAAAAAGAGGCCGAGGTAGGAGGATCGTTTGAGTTCAGAAGTTTGAGACCAGCCTGGGAACATGATGAGACCACTTCTCTACAAAACAAATTTAAAAATTAGCCAGACGTGGTGGCATGCACCTATAGTTTCAGCTACTTGGTAGACTGAGGCAAAAGGAATGCCTGAGCCCAGGAGGTCAAGGCTGCAATAAGCGGTAATCTGCACCATACTCCAGCCTAGGTGACAGAGCAAGACTTGTTTCCAAAAAAAATACAACATTTATATATATATATATACACACACACACGCACACACACACACATATATATATATTTCTAAATATTTACCCAAGATAAATGAAAATACATGCTCACAAAAAGATTTGTACAAACAATGCTCATAGCAGCTTTATTCATAATAGCTGATGACTAGAAACATCCCAGGTGTCTAGGGAAATAGGAGAATGAATAAGCAAACTGTGGTACATCCACACAACATAATACCATTCAGCAATAAAAGGAAATAACCTCCTAATACATGCAACATAAATGAAGCTCAAAAACATTATGTTGAGTGAGAGAAGTGTTAGACAAAACAATATACATGCCATGATTTCATTTATGTGAAATCCTAGAACAGTGCTCTATTCCACTACGGGAAGAAAAATCGGAACAACACTTACCTCTGGAGGGTGGCTTAGGAACCCACTGAGAAAGAGCTTGAGGAAACTCTCTGGGGTGATGATAATGTTCTATACCAAGATAAGGGCTTGTAGGCTGGGCACAGTGGCTCATGCCTATGATGCCAGCACTTTGGGAGGCCAAGGTGGGCGGATCAGTTGAGGTCAGGAGTTCGAGACCATCCTGGCCAACATGGTGAAACCCCATTTCTACTAAAAAAAAAAAAAAAATAGCCAGGCCTGGTGGCATGCACCTGTAGTCCCATCTACTCAGGAAGCTGGGGCAGGAGAATCATTTGAACCCGGGAGGCAGAGGTTGCAGTGAACCAAGATTGCACCACTGTACTCCAGGTCGGGAGACAGAGTGAGACTCCATATCAAAAAACAGAAAAGAAAAGAAAAAGATAAGGGCTTGCATTTATCAAAATTTGGCTAATATACATTTAAGATTTTACTGTTTGTAAATTTTATACCAAAAGAAAAATCTGTAAAAAATGTGGAAATAAATTATATAAGCAATATCATTAATGACTGATTACTCAGAAAAGGGTCAATATTTTTACAGTACCTTCCATAGTGTGATGATAGACATCAAAGGACTATCCCAAAATGTCTCCCCCAACAGACCTGCAAGAAGGACTACAGTTCCAGGAAAAAAGATCCACCAATTTGCAAGAGCAAGCTGTAAATACCTGTACAGGAATAAAACTCTCTGCAGACAGAGATCTCTTTCCTGACCAGCACATCTTAGTGGCCCTGGGGGTTGCCCATCAACCCCCAGCCACCTTGTTTCTCTTCCTGAGCTCTGGGCATGGCTCACAAGAGCTTCCCTGGCAGAGGCAGTCGCCTTGCCCTCTGGGTACCCAGCCCACACTCCCAGCACCTGCTAATTGCAAGACACAACATATGGCAGGCAGCCTGGTTGCAGACCCCGCGGCTCCCCTGACTTGCAGCCCAACCGTGGAGGCAGGCTGCATGCTGAGCTGCTGGGATCGAAGAGGTGTCATTAGAAAATGATTCATAGCCCTTTGCCTTAATGAGGACTCACACCCGAGGGCTTCCAATTACCCAATCGATGGCTAGAGTGCAGCTCCCAGCCAGCGGCCTCTTGTTTTCCCTTCTCTTCTTTAGAAATATTTGCAAGAGGGTTCATTGAACTCTTTCTCTCCTCTCCTTGGCCTACCCAAGCCCAGGGAGGAAACCAACCCAGACAACCATCCCAGGAAGTTCCCTAGGGCAGGCTGATGAATCCTGAATGGCTCAGCCTGGAAGACAGAAAACTCCAGGTGAATTCCCCACCTAGACAGGGCCAGATCTGGGAGGTGACATGTGAGCTCAAAGGCTGGGAAAACAGCAATGTGCAAGGGATCAAATGCCCTGGTGTTGGAAATAGCTTGGCACATTTGATGAGAGGCCTGTTGTGAGCCAGGAGAGAGTGGAGGGAAATGATGCTGGAGAGATGGACATTAGCTAAGAGTGAGCTGAGAGAAGAAAACACAAGAGCTTTGGACTCAGTCTGGGCATAGATCCCTGTTCCCCAACTCCCTGTGTGCATAATATATGCATGGTGAAAATTACTAGGTGTCCACCAAAATTCATCATTCCCTTCTGTAATAATGATATATTTATAGCTGTGATATAGCTGCCCAGCCTGAAACTCACTATTTTCTAGTCTTCCCTGAAAATAGATGGAAGATCTTGCCCAAAGGATGTTAAGTGAAAGTGTGTGCGTGTGTGTGTGTGCATGTACATGTACAGCTTCCAAGCCTGGCCCATAAAATCTTGCATGTGTGATCAACCTGTATTTATAATTTACCACTTACTGGGAATAGCAGTATGACCCTAGTGGATGCCACACACACTGGTAAATGTAAAGAACTAAGACCAAGAATGACTGAGTGGAGCCCAGTACCTCCCTTCCTGGACTCTATCAGCAGAGAGAATCAAACTTCTTTGTTCTTTAAGCCTCTTAATTTGGCAGTCTCTCCGTTATACCAGCTTAGCCTAATCTGGGTAACATTATTTGGTGAACATTTTATTTTCTGTATATTTCAATTCCTCATCTGCAAAGAATAATTTCTTCCTCTCAAGACTTTTATGAAAAGTAGATGAGCAGACATCAAGATGCCCAGATATCAAAAGGGCTCAGTTAGGATGTCTTCCTGTCCACCCTTCTGTCTACAGCAATTTCTACACAGGACTCTGCTGTCTGACTACACCCTCTTCTCCACCTTCCCACCCCAATACCTGTTCCATAGCTGCTTCTTCTAGCTGATTACAATGAAGGCAGGGCCTGTCATCTCGCACAGAATTCTGCATCTTTCTGTCACCTGTTTTTCGGCTGTCCACAGTGACAGCCAGACGATGGATGTCTTTGTTCTAGCACTGCTGTCTCTCAAAGGCTCAGAACTCTTTGTTGATTTCTTTTTACTGCTGCATTCTGGAAGTCAAGTGGAAGTCACACAACTTTGGAGGACTTCCTCACAGGTCACTTTGGGAACTCACCTCTAGCTCAGCCTAATGCAGTAAAAATTAAAATGTGTGGAGAGGATAGAATTGTTGACAGTTGACGCCGAAAGATTCCTATTAGAACATCTCTTCCAACCCTTTGGCAATACAGATGAGGAAACTAAGAAGCAAATATGAGAAAACTAGCCCAAGGTCACACAGAAAATTAAGCAATGTAAGTGCAAAAGCAGTCAAAATCAGATGTCACCAACATTTTCATTTTTAGGGCTTCAACAAATGCTGATTCACACAAAATACCTCTATAAGACAAGTAAGAGTTGGGCTGATGAGATCAACTCCCCTAATTTAAAGAGAGAATAAGCCCTACTTCTTTTGTGATGAGTGTTATTTCTGGTGTACCTGTGTATCTAAAATCCAGTTTCAATAATTTCTAGAAATCAGCCCTCGATGTTTACATAATAAACATTGTTTAGTCCCTCCCTCCTATGTGCCAGGCACTGTGCACAATACTTGAGATACACTGGAGAAAAAAACCAGAAATCATCTCAGCCTTGAAGGACTCATGGCCAAGAGGAAGGCAAAGCAAAGAATCACACAATTATTAATAGAAAGTACTTCTAGGGGTAAGTATACAGAACAATGAGAATTTACAAAAAAAGGGACTGAGCAGGTGTTGGAGGCAGAGAAGCCTTTCTTAAAGAAGAGGCCTTTTCTGTAATCCCAGCACTTTGGGGAGCCGAGGCAGGCGAATCACGAGGTCAGGAGATGGAGACCATCCTGGCTAACCCGGTGAAACCCCGTCTCTACTAAAAAATACAAAATACTGGCCGGGCGAGGTGGCGGGCGCCTGTAGTCCCAGCTACTCGGGAGGCTGAGGCAGGAGAATGGCGTAAACCTGGGAGGCGGAGCTTGCAGTGAGCTGAGATCCGGCCACTGCAGTCCAGCCTGCGCAACAGAGCGAGACTCCATCTCAAAAAAAAAAAAAAAAGAAGAGGCATTTTGAGCTGGGAGGGCACTGCATGGTCCATTTCTTATCCTCACATTCCCTCATTTATCCACTCAGTCATTCAACAAGCACTGATCAACTGCTTACTGAATACAAGGCCCCATGCAAGGTATAGGAGATACTGCATTGAACAAGACAAATCAACATCCTGCCATGATGGTTTTACACTCTTGCCATACCTGACTCTTAATTTCTCGCCTGCCTCCGACTGCTATGGCCAGGTTCTTCTATCATCTCTTCTGTCAGGACTAGGCAACATCTGATTACATTCCCAACCATTATCTGCTTGTCTCGGCATCAGATATGCGTGCTGCATTAGGCCAGCTCCCCAGTGTAAATATCCTAAGAAAAGGCAACTTTGCACTACAGTGTGAATGACTGACACCCAGATTGTGTGAAGCATGGCTGGAGGAACTGGGAGTACATTTCCTGAAGAAGGGAAAACTCAGCTATGTTGGGTCAATGACTTCAAATATGTTAATGACTGTTTGGGAGAACAGAGCTCAAATGTAGTCAATAGGGTAAAAGGAACATGGAGAGATTTCAACATCACACCACTTAGAGCTGTCTGACAATGAAAAGGGCTTCTTCCAAAGGAAGTGAGCTCCTCCTCACTGATGATATTTAGGCAGAAGCTAGATGGCCACTTACTGAGACCGGTTGGCAAGACAGTTTCTATGTGCCCTTCAGCCTCTTAGGATTTATTATTCTATCATTGCATTCTGAACATAAGTTCAAAATTAGAATCTTTAAAAAAAAAGAAAGAAAAGAAAAGAAAACAGAGTCTTGTCACTTCCAAGATCAGGTTTTAGAAAATTAAAATATTTAAAAATTAAAGAAAACAAAAAACAGGGTCTTGCTCTGTCACCCAGGCTGGAGCGCAGTGGCATGATGGCGGTTCACAGCAGCCTAGACCGCCTGGGCTCAAGTGATCCTCCCACCGCAGCCTCCCGAGTAGCTGGGACTACAGCTGCATGCCACCATACTCAGATAATTGTTGTATCTTTATAGAGACAAGGTTTTACCATGTTCCCCAGATACCGACCTTCTGGGCTCAAGCGATCCACCCACTTTGGGCCTCCCAAAGTGCTGGGATTACAGGCAAGAGCCACCATGCCCAGCCCACAACTAGATTCATAATCTTCTTTCCAAAACCTGTTCCTCTCACAACCTTTCCCATCTCACTTAACAAAACTTCGAGTTGCTCAAGACAAAATCCTTGGAGTTCTCCTTGATGACTCTCTGTCTTTCCCACCTCATATTCAACATGCTAGGAAGTCCAATGGGCTCCACCTGAACTTACATCAGCATCTGACCACATCTTGCCATCTCCGTGGTTATCACACTGATGGAAGCCATCAATAACCAATTACCCCTATTTATCATAATACCATGTGTGAGGCCCCAAACGTTCACAGACCTAGCCCTCAAGCTTACTGCATGATAGAAGAAAAAGATACAAATTAAATGATCACAGACATAAATTTGTAATTATAAATAGTTCAGAGGGGAGGACTCTGGTGCTATGAGAAGGTAACTTCATTAACTCAGTAGCATCAATTGTATGTTAACTACACCCAATAATCTTTCATATCATTATAGAACTATAAAGTTTTTATTGGCTTTTACTAGCTGATGTAATTCTCCCAGAAACCTGGTGAGGTGGAAAAATGAAGCTGGATCTCCATTTTACAGATGAGGAAATTTGGGCTTAGAGTGGTAAACTGAGTCACTGAAGGCCACATAACAAGAAAAATAATGGAACTTACAGTCAAGCAAACCACCAGGGCTCTCTCACGGCCTCTAAGGCAGGTGTATAAACACCTTTAATTCAAACGTTTCCCAGTCCTGCTAGGGAATGGTTAACGACTTTGGGAGAAGAGAGCTAAGGGTAACCATTAAATACATGGGAAGGCATAACACATGTTCCAGACGTTCAGATCAGCACGGCAAGCCTCAGCCATGCATCTGTGTACTCTCCTCTCCCTGCGGATATAAACATGGAAGAGCTGCTTGTCACTTTAGAAGAGTGAATGGGTCATAAGAGCAAAGACATGGAATCAACCTAAATGCCCATCAATGGTAGACTGGGTAAAGAAAATGTGGTAAATATACACCATGGAATACTGTGCAGCCATAACAAAGAATGAGATCATGTCCTTTGCAGGAACATGGATGCAGCGGGAGGCCATTATCCCTAGCAGACTAATGAAGGAATAGAAAACCAAATACCACATGTTCTCATTTATAAGTGGGAGCTAAATGGTGAAAACACATGCATACTAAAGGGGAGAAACAGACATGGGGCCTACCAGAGAGTGGAGGGTGTGAGGAGGGAGAGGATCAGGAAAAATAACTCACAGGTACTGGACTTAATACCTGGGTGATGAAATAATCTGTACAACAAACCCTGAAGACACGAGTTTACCTATGTAACAAGCCTGCACATGTACCCCTGAACTTGAAAGTTGAAAAAAGAAAAGAAAAAGAAAACAGTAGGCTGGGCGCGGTACCTCACGCCTATAATCCCAGCGCTTTGGGAGGCCAAGGCGGGCAGATTACTAGGTCAAGAGATCGAGATAATCCTGGCCGACATGGTGAAACCCTGTATCTACTAAAAACACAAAAACGAGCCAGGCGTGGTGGCGTGCATCTGTAATCCCAGCTACTGAGGAGGCTGAGGCAACAGAATCACTTGAACCCAGGAGATGGAGGTTGCATTGAGCCGAGATCACACCACTGCACTCCAGCCTGGTGACAGAGCGAGACTCTGTCTCAAAAATAAATAAATAAATAAAAGAGTGAATAGGGAAAAAATAGAAAGGCGGCAACATTTACAATGGTCAAGGGTTATATCCCTGCTAATATGTAAACCAATAGTACAGTTTAATGATTCTAAAATGCATTCAGGTCATCAGGCTGCTCTAGGGATGGGAGAAATGATTTGGGGTAGTCTCCATGTCATTGTCAAGAATTTTGAAGGAGTTATTTCAGTTTGGATCAGAGATATAAATTCCTGATGCTCCAGGTGTCTGAACTACCTCCTAAAGTTAGACTCTTGCAGAAGAGATGTGAGCCGCTGCCTCCAAGGTGAAAGATAAAAATGTCCAAAGGCCTGGACTCCAAGTACATGATGTCCCCATCACCATGGAGCTTGAAGGTGCCAATGCTCTAACCATTTTGTCTGCACTTTCTGCACTTTATGCAATGAATGATAAGTATCATCAGGTCAAATCTCTTCTTCTTGAACATCATGGTATGATATGCGAAATAATTAAACTTACTTACTTGCTCTTTCCTTCTTTTTTTTTTTTCCTTTATTTTCTAGGCCCCATTCCAGAAAAGATTTAAGATGAATGCACCTAAGTCATAAAGTAGAAAATTATGAACTCTAATTAACATATTATTAATTCATAAGATGTGAGAGGGAAAAGATCTTAAACATCAAGTTCAGAGAGGTTAATCAAGTCATCAAAAGCTATAGAAAGTCACTGTTCAATAACGATTTTATTGAATGCCTACTCGGTACACAGTCTTGTATTTTTATAATAGATTTTTATTTGCTTCAATGCATATTTAATTGAGCATATATTGTACAGATCAAAATCAAGATTAGACCTTGAGACAGAGGGGAAATAAACACATTTTGAATAGTTACTATGTGCTAAAAACGGTACCTTATGTCCAATTTTATGTACATAATGTCATTGCATCCTCACTAAAACCCTTGGGAGGGGTAATATTGATTACTGGTTTTAGCTCCTAACCCTCCTGTGGCTGTGGACCTAGGGTCCTGCAAATGAGGATGGAAATGATTTTGCAGTGAAATTTACCTGTTATTGACCAGCTCACCAATGCACTGGAGGTAGGCAACATTCTAAACCAAGCTTGATGCAGAGAGGGAGCTTTTCACAATGATTTCGTCAACTCTAAAATTACAGTAACTTCCTACACTAATTCAACAACCTTTCCCACCCTCCCCAGTAATTACCCACATCTCTATAGAACCACATGGTGAAGAAATGGAAAGAACCTTAGCAGTAAAGAGGTAATTAATCTCTCTTCATTCTTTCCTGAGAGGTGTTATCTTATTCCTTGAACAGCCAAATAAACTATTACGTTGGTGCAAAAGTAATTGTGGTTTTTGCCGTTACTTTTAATGTACTTCCAGCCTACTTTTGCAACAACAGAATTGTTCTAAATTCTATGTTTTATATACCAAATTGGAAAAGCCAAATATTTCTCACCCTTCTTACCTGTAGCCTTACTATAAAGTGACTGTGTGTTTTCACAACTACTCGGGAGGCTAAGGTAGGAGGATTGCTTGAGCCTAGGAGGTTTAGACTAAAGTGATTTGTGACTGTATCACTGCACTCCAGTCTAAGCAACAGAGGGAGACCCTGTCTCAAAAGAAAAACAAATCTGAAAATGAATCTAAAATAGGTATTAGGATTACGGCTTGAGTCAGATAACCCCTTTTAAGCAATTAAGAATGTGCTGGTGTGCTGACGCCAGGCCCAGGTATAGAGGGCTATTAGCTAACAAGAGTACTCTAACTCAATTCATCGGACAGCAAAGAAACAAAGAAAAAGTCATCATGCAGACGTCCAGTCGCTCAAAGTCAAAGGGCCTTAAGATAATGTCAGTTTTCTAGCAGCGAATGGGGACTAGAGCTAGGTTTGGACAGTTGACATTCAAAACTCTTTGTCTTTATTGCTCATCCTCATTTAATAAGAGAACATTGCATGATCCATAATATTTTCTTCATCCATGTGTTCTCCATGTTACAACGGACACTCAGGGAGCTTAGGCAACTCTGAGGACTGACAAGAAGCAAAATTTGATTCCAACTTGGGTTTCCACGTCTTTTTTTGCTGCAGTAGGTTTCTCCCTTCACTAAGGTCTCCACCTGACACTATGGAGACCCTGAAATCCAAGGAGGCTAAATGATCCCATTGTTCCACACAGCTAGAATGCAGGTCAAGCAATGCGATTGCAAGTGATTTTTCCAGGATGTAACACCAGCACATTCTTTTTTTTTTTTTTTGAGATGGAGTCTCACTCTGTCACCCAGGCTGAAGTGCAGTGGTGCGATCTCGGCTCACTGCAACCTCTGCCTCCTGGGTTCAAGTGATTCTTCTGCCTCAGCCTCCTGAGTAGCTGGTACTACAGGCGCCCGCCACCACGCTCAGCTAATTTTTGTACTTACAGTAGAGACGGGGTTTCACCATACTGGCCAGACTGATCTCGAACTCTTGACCTTGTGATCTGCCTGCCTCAGCCTCCCAAAGTTCTAGGCTTACAGGCATGAGCCACCGCGCCTGGCATCAGCACATTCTTAATTGTTTAAAAGGAGTTGCCTGACTCAAACCATGATCCTAATGGCTATTTTAGATTCATTTTTAGATTTGTTTTTTGAGATAGGGCTTCCCTCTGTTGCTCAGGCTGGTATGCAGTGGTACAATCACAGCTCACTTTAGCCTCAACCTCCTGGGCTCAAGCAATCCTCCCACCTCGGCCTCCCGAGTAGCTGTGAGTACACACATGTGCCACCACATCCGGCTAATTTTTGTTTTGTTTCATTTGTAGAGGCAGGGTTTCACCATGTTGCCCACGCTGGTCTCAAACTCCTGGGCTCAAGGGATCCATCCTCCTCAGCCCCACAAAGTGCTGGGATTACAGGCATGGACCACTGTGCCTGGCTACATTTTTGTATTCTTGTTCTTGGGCATTCTTATCTATTGGCTCAACTTGCTCCTCTAATTGGTGCCTCTCTGGTGGTCCTAAAACATAAACGTCTGACTCCAGCTTGATTCTATTCAGTCCCATTGGCCAGGTCAGTCGGCCTCTTGTCTCCCATTAAGGGGAAATTGGAGCGTGGGTCCACTCTTAGAAGTTAATTCACTTCTTCACCTTGGGGTAAACTCAGCATTTAGCAGTACACACTCAACAAATGAGCCTCTGAGCTCAGGGATAAAAATAAATAAGTAAAAGTCTTGCCCTTAAACCGGACAGTATGAATCGTAATTAAAAACCCCTATTATGCCATTTCAACAGGAACACTCCTGCCGTCATTAAGCTAAAACAGAATTCCTTCAGGGAGAAATTATTTCTTGTTTGATTTCTGTCAGAATGGCTTTGACTTTGAGGATACATCTACAGAATGGTGTCTCCAGGCTCTACCTCTGAGGCTCTGCTCAGACAAAGGAGACGTTTGCTTCGAACAGATGAAACCTGATTAAAGATTCATTTCAAATTAACTTTCCCTGATTATTTCTCTTTTGTAATCTTTATTATAACTTTAAGGGGAGGGAAAATAGAAAGACGAAAAGCAATCCTCCCTAGATCCACACATAAATCTTCATAGTAGCCATTCAACAGTATCATTAATTCCTCTGGAATATTCCCACAATGCAAAGTAGCAGACACTTATGCAATGGCGATTTATTGGGAAATCAAGCCCTCATCCATTCTTTGATGTTGTGTTATTAAATTGAAAAGGGAACAGCACTGGCAAGATGGATGAAGGCGAGGAAGAATACAGCATGGACTAGTCCTGATGCTCTGAAGTCCCGTCTTGAAGGTCATGATAGAAACAAGGTAGGTGGAAAATAAATTAACCTCTGAGGGCCCAGGTGGTGCCCAGCTCTGGGCTTTGTAGTGGGGCTCTTGGCTGAGCCGAAGCTGGGCTTCAGATCACTTCCAGTGGGTGGAGATAGCAAACAGTCCTATCCATTTGCAGCTCCATAGAGGCTGAGAAACAACCTTGGAAGAGAGCCCAAACCTTGGCCAATATAAGGATCTGGGCATATTTCAGACATAACTGAGGGGTTAGGGTGTCTCAACAGAAGTTGTCTTAGAGGAGGGAACAAGGGGCTCCTGAGGGAACAAAGTGAAAGAGAAAGCAGAGCCTGTCATTGCAAGTTAGATGCAGGGGCAAGACATGAGCATCTAAGGGAAGGAGGATTCTAAGACAGGAAGGAAGAGGCTATGTACTCTCCATGCACTTCAAGAAGTGACTTAAAAAATGGGCATCACTAAAGGCTGTAATATCTCGAGTCTCCGGCAGCTTAATAGTGTGATGCCCCAACCAAGCATAACACAAAAGGTGTATTTGTCATGTTTCATGTGAGATATCACCTCGGTCTCAGATGTTGGTAGTTCCAGCCTGCTGACATTGGATGTGTCTGCATTCTCATGCCCCTGCACGGAAACACCAGTGATGGTAAGAGAACAGAACCCCAGCCTTACTGTGTCAACTCCATGGGATTGGTACCCCAAAGCAGGGGATTTGTAACCCATCAAGAAACAGAAAAGAGTGTGAAACTTTACTTATAAAACCTCAACGAATCAAACCGTGGGGTTCCCTCACTGGACATAGCACAGAAGCAGCATGGTCTTCTCACTTTTCAAGCATTACAACTTAAATCTTTGGTACCCAGAATTCAAAAAAAAAGCATTTCCTGGCCAGGTGTGGTGGCTCACATCTGTAGTCCCAGCACTTTGGGAGGCTGAGGTGGGAGAATCACTTGAGGATGGGAGTTCAATACCAGCTTAGGCAACATAGCAAAACTCCATCTCTACAAACAAATAAATTTAATTTAATTTAATTAGCCGGACATGGTGACAAGCACCTATGTTCCCTGCCCCTCTGGAGGCTGAAGTGGGAGGATTGTTTGAGCCCAGGAGATTGAGGCTACAGTGAACTATGATCACACCACTGAATTCCAGCCTGGGCAAAAGAGCAAGACCCTGTCTCAAAAAAAAAAAAAAAAAAAAAAAGGCTTCTCCAGTTTCTGCAGTTTTGAGGAGGGACAGAGCTCCAACTCTCTGAAACCTAGACAGTGGAAAGCTATAACTGAGAACATAGGTCATGCTGCCACACTTTGCCTAGGTTTACATAGAAAAGAAATAAGTCTGATTTTTGGACATTCATGGGCACCATGAGGATTCTTGAGAACATTGGGGTAAGGAGGTTTCCCTATTGTCAAGAACTCAGGTTATAACTGTGATATAATTTTATTTGGTACTCACAGATGAGTAAAGCCCAAAGCATATGCATCTCATCCCACTTAATACTTAGAAACATCCTGAGAAAAGGAAATTACTGATCTTTCATTGAAAACAGGGAACAGGTTCAACCAGGTTACATAATCTGCCCAAGGTCATACAGCTGGTAGCAGAGACTGGACTCACATTCCACATTCTATGCACTTTCTCTGCTTCCATATTTCCATGCTGTCTTTCAAACTATAAAAAGTTCATGCTATTGGAGCAATATTCAGAAGGGAAGGTCACAGGTAACAGATATAACTAGAGTAGGGGTCGGAAAAAAGGTTACCCAGACTGCTTGAGAGTTGGAGCAGCCTTCAATGAAGAGGTGAAAACTTTTCCTGGAGAACGATTGCTATTGCAGATGATGGGGACTAGAACGGATGTTGAGCTAAAGAGCTGTGATGACAACACTGAGGCCCAGACAGGTAACCTAACTTTCCCAAAGTCACACAGCTAGTATGTGGTGCTGCCAGGATCTAAACCCAGACCACGTGGATTTCCAAAGCCCATGTTCTTGAATGTTATGGTGCACAGTCTTTCAGGTGGCTGCCTGTGTTTCTTTGACCTAAGACGCAAGGCAGGAAAGGAGACAGGAATGTCGTAGAGAAAGGAGGGCCAGAGCTTAGAGGTGGAAATCTCTGTGGCCATATTTACATCGAACCCAGAACAAGCCTCGCCCTGACATCTTCCTTGGCACTTCTCAGTCCCTTCATCTGGTCACATGGCTTTCACCATCATCGTGACCTCCACAGGGAGACTGGCACACAAGGTTCAACAAGGGACGGTAGAGGGGTTTAAGCCACGACCAGAAACCAGGTCATGAGGAGCCTCAAATACCAGCCTGACTTGGGACTGGTGGGTTAATGGAGCATGACTGAAGAGTTATAATCAAAGAACCTAAAAAACCACCTTCCAAGGTGATCCTGAAATTTGTCAATATTTGCAACCAGCCAGTGTAGTCGGCTTCTTAAGGTGAGGAAGAGATGGCTACTCAGAGGATGCTAGAGATTCTGTGGACAATTTCAATTCCAGCTGTGATTTCTTTGTGGTTATTCCATAGCCACTAGGTTGTTGAAGCTGACTAATCCCTCATTTATCCGTTGTAGCATATTATCTCTGCCCCCTCTCTTATCTTTTAGGGAAGGCAGCTAAGTTATGCTCCATGGGCCTTAAGCTTACTATCTTCCATTATTTACTCCAATCCCATTAAAGTGCCACCTTATAACTTCCATCCTGACCCCAGAAGCTGTATCTGCATCTTAACTTGGGAGGGGTTGCAGGATTCAGAGTACATTTAAGCACTATCTGAATATCTGCTCCAGTCTATGGTAAGAAGAGAGAAAGAGAAAACCCTAAGAGACGCCTGGAGATCCATGAATCCAACTCATTCAACTTATCAGTGGACAGAGGCCTGTATGGGTGAAAGGATTTTCCCAAAATCACCCAGACAAGTTTGAGCCCTCAGAGAGCAACACCTCAACACACACGAACCCTCCTTTCTCAAGGTAGGTTCTCTTCTCTTGCCCAGTAATTCTTTTCTTATCTTTCAGAAAGGAAACAAAAGCAATTTGATCTACTGGACAACTGGAGTTTACCCTTATCTTATTCATCCTCTGGGGGAGGAGGGAATATAAGAGAAATAACCTGATTTAGGTATTGAGATTCTGAAAAGAAGGAGGGGTTGGCTTGGATGCTTAGAAAAATGATGTCACCAACTACAAGAAAAAAAAGAAAAGGAAAAAATGTTTTGGAAGAAGGTGATGGTGTTGACAAATATACAAACATTCTCTGGAGATGAGGAGTAGACAGCTGGCTATGTTATTCCTACGTCTTTAGGAAGGGATCTAGACTGAAGAAATTATCTAAACTATAAATGGAATAAATGTGGAGTACATGAGGATGCTGGCGTGCTGAGAAACACCAATAATAATACATGTAGAAGTTGTAAGAGAAAAATATTCAAGGAAGATCCAGAAAGGAACTGGCCAGAGAGGCATGCAAATATCCAGGGGAGTTAGGTGTAATACAAGCCAAGAGTCATGGTATTTCAAGAAGGAGCCAAAATCAACAGGAGCAGACGCATCAACAAGGACCAGCACGGTAGACTGGACCTAACCAAGCAGATGACACTGAGTACCACAGAGAGCTTCACTAGAGTATTGGGAGGAGAAGCCTAATCATAATAAACTGGTCGGGGGGTGGAGGGCAATGGAGGTGAGAAATGGAAGAAAGTAACAGTAGACAAGTCTTTCAGAAAATACTAGATGAGAAATGGGAAGGAGAATGGATGAAAGCTTCAGAGGGGTAGCCAATGGAAGGATATTTAGAGGCAAGAGAGAGTTGAGCATATTGATACCTTGACAAGGCAGACACAAAAGGAAGGGGGAAATGGAAACTCCAGGAGAAAATGATGTGTCCTGTGGAAGAGAAGAGATATCTCATTTACTCAGCCTGCAGGAAATGAGATGATGATGGGCCAGATGTAAATACAACTGCAGGAAGCTGGGAAAAGAAGAGTCTCATGATCTCCATTTTTTTTCTAATGAATTTAGGAGTCAGCATAGGCTAAGTTCTGCTGCAGGAAAAAAAAAATGCCCCCAGTATCTCAGAGGCTTAACACACTGTGTGGTAACTTGGGTCCACAGGGTGTCCTCCTCATTGCGTCACTCGAGGACCTGGGCTGCTGGCGATGCACTCCACCATACTTAATTGCTACTGCAATGGGAAGGGAATTCAGTAAATTGCATATCTGTCTTTAAAGCTCCTGCCCATATTTCATTGACCAAAGCAAGCCACGTGGGTAAGCCTAACCTCAAGGTTAACATTTGACCAGAAGGTAGAGAGCTAGAAATATTTCGTAAATGGCACAGATGGTTATTGCAAGGAAGTGAGAGATATGTTGTCTACAGTCAGGGAAATTGAGTGGGAGTGTGGAAAAGTCTTTAAGGGAATTGAAAAAGGGAGATGATTTCAAACAAATGAAAGGACTGATAGGTGGCCTCGACAACCTGACTGAGTTTGGCATCCATAATTTATAGTGCTGCTAGTTTCACTAGTTGCGGGACTTTTAGCAAAACCCATTTCCTCTCTGAGACTCTGTCTTCTGATCTGTAAAACGGAGGAGTTGGATCGGATGGCCTGTAAGTTTCTCTACCAAATTCCAAGATTCATCATTTGGACAGTGAATCTGGTGATACTGAAACACCACGCCATTTAACACCCCTATGCCAACCACAGGTCTTAGAAGAGAATAGAATGTCTGAGATGCCTGCTGTGGTACACACTCTACATCAGCATTGACATCATGGGGCCCTGATGCATTAGGTGAGTAAAGCAGAGCCCATTCTTTCCCATCTTAACAGATGCTACATGGATATAGAGGTCAATGGATTTGATTTTCTTTTCCTTTGTCCTATTCACCACCACCACTCCAGTTCTCTGCCTCCAATTCACTGCTGGTGAACAGAGTCACACCACTGGGGTGGGTGGAGGAGGAAGGGAGAGGGGGAGGCTGAGGGAGGAAGGAGGGAAGGAAGAAGAGGGAAAGGCATTAATAGAACAGAAGCAGGCAATGATGAATTAAGGGAGCAGCCATTAATTTTTCATTTTGACAGATTATCGTCCGTCAGAAGGCAGAAGAGATGGCTCTTGTGCCCAGAGAGGAGACACTTGCTCTTTGTAATACAGGCTTCTCTTTTTTTCTGGAATTAGGCGGTGGGCACCCAAAGAATAAAAAATTTATGATAATCTATAATTTACATGTTAGAAGATAAATAATGAACTAAATCCTGTCATTAAATTGGTCCTTCATTTTTCTTAATTCCCTGGGTGATAAATCTGATTTTGCAACAGAATTTAGTATAAATTAATTTTTGTATAAAGTCGGGGAAAGGTAAACTGTTTTAAACACTTCAGATATAGATTGTCCTGGACATTGCATTGCTTGGGGTCTTAAGATACAAGAGTCCTACCAATGTGGCTTTACAGGAAGACTGGCATAAATTAAGGGACGATGTTCACGGGGTATTTTGCAAACCAACACTGATTCTGTAAAGCTTTGGAGTTTCATGAGTGGAAACATGAAGTCCCAGGACAGAGTTGGGGCTAGCTTGCACAGGAGAACAGCTGGAGAGGATGACTTTGTTGAGCACCATGAAGATGTCTTCCCTGGATGCTGACTAATGATATGACAGAAAAAAGCACTGCCTTTTAACCCCTCCATTTCCCCAACTGTAAAGTGAGGGCAATCATTGTTTAAAGGCATCGGTTAGATGATATATGTAAAACAAATATTGGCACAGCGGGCAGTCATCAGGGGATAGCTGACATCAATAAAGCACTGGCATGCAATGGATTACATGATAGTAGTTAACGATTATTCAGAGCCCAGTGTGTTCTTGACCCTGTTTCAAGACTTTCAGATGCATTAACCCTTGCATTCCTTGAACCTAACCTATGAAGTGAGTGTTGCCATTTTCCCGATTTTGCTCTTGAGGAAACTGAATTATTATAGACATGGCTACCTTGGGCCAGGCATATATTGATATATTCCAGGAGCAAGAGATACAGTGGTGGATAAAATAGAAAAAAAATTCCCCACATTCACAGAGCTTACATTCTTGTGAAAGGGATGAAGGCAATAACAAAATAAAGAAGTACAATATGCAACCTGGAAGAAAGTGATAAGTATTTGGGGAGAAAAATAAAGCAGACATGGGGCACAGTGGCTCCCGCCTATAATCCCAGAACTTTGGGAGCCAGAGGTAGGTGGATGGCTTGGGCCCAGGAGTTTGAGACCAGCCTGGTCAACATGGCGAAACCCCGTCTCTACTAAAAATACAAAGTAATTAGCTGAGCGTGGTGGCACATGCCTGTAATCCCAGCTACTCTGGAGGCTGAGGCACTGGAGGACCCACTTGAATCTGAGAGGCAGGGGTTGCAATGAACTGACCCTGTGCTGCACTCCAGCCTGGGCGACAGCATGAGACTCTGTCTCAAAATAAATAAATAAGTAAAATTTTAAAAATAAAGCAGAGAAGGCCCATAGAGAATAGGAGAGGGGTGCTACAATTTTAAGGGGTTGTCATTTTTAATAGATAAGTATAGCACGCCTGTTCCCAGAACTGGGATTCTGAATCATTCTGCTACCTTGTTGAAGGGAAAGACTATGGGTTCCCGAATCAGACAGACGAATGTGTGCTTTGAATGAGATCTCTGCCTTGTATTTGCCTTGAAACCCGGGGCAATTTGCTTACTCTCTCCAAGCCTCAGATTTCCTGACTGCAAAATGAAAATATCGCTTCAGCAGGGTTGTCATGAAGACGGAGAACGATGGAGACGAAGGTGAGGCCACGTGGCCTTTTAATACATTCCTTTTCTTATCTGTACCTTGGAGGTAATAGTGACACCTACCACTTAGGTGTGCTGTACAAAATAAATGAGATAATCTATATTAGCACAAATAAAAAAGAATTTATAGGTGGCCCCAAGGGCCTACCTGAGTTTGGCATCCATTAATTTTTGTGGCCAAATATCAAGAGTTGTATGACCTGAAGCAAGATCATTTTCTCATCTGTCAAATAGCAGCAGTGGACCAGATGGCCATGATGTAAGTAAACATAACACTATGGTATAAGCAAAGCATCAAACCTACCTGGCACAAGGTAATAAGTAATAGTAACAGCCAGTTACAAATGCCCTCAGAGCTGTGCTAACACTTTGCACGCATTGCCTTCCCTAAAGCTCACGATAAGCTTAAGAGAGAGATAATGCTACTATCCCCACTTTACAGACATGCAAACAGGGTCAACGAGATTAAGAAATTTTCCCCAAGCTCACCCAGTAACCAAGTGGCAAAATTGGATCTAGGGACTTAGTCTTCTATCCCAGGATGATTTTCTTGCCTGAATGGACTAGCATCATGAAGACAGATCTCATAGGTGCTCATTAAATGTTTGTTTAGTAAAAAGAATGATGAGTAAGCCATCGTTTCTTCCATGAACCAGGACACTGAAAAAGAGGATTGGATCCAGTGTCCCCAAGGGAATGAATGAGTCTTTTATCAACAACCCCCTTCCAAAAGTCTTCACATTCCACTGTATTGTCTGACATAAAATATCCCAGTGGAATTTACATGATAGGTTCCCTTAATGTCTGCACGTAGTCCCTCCTCTTTCTCAACCTTTCATGACAAATGCAGTCTAATGGCCCACCTTGATGGTTTAGTGAGGGAGGATGACAGAATTCAAAGCCACCCTTGCTTTCTAGGTACAAAGAGATGATAGAGAGAGGTCACTGGAAGCCTCTATAAAATTACTAAAGATTTGGGCCAGATGGTATTTGCCATAATTTTTTAGGACTCAGCCATAGCAGTCAGGCACATCTGCAATGTGCTAGCTTTCAACCTACTGGAACTGACAGAAGAAGAATATCAGTGGTATAGGTCTATAGGATGACCTGGTGGAGCTAATTATTGTGTAGATGGAAAACTGAAGCTCACAGAGAAAAAGTGGCTTACCCCCGGTCACGTAGCAAGATAATCTCAGAGCCTTGACTATTAACGCAGGAATCTTACCTCCCTGAACAACGTTTTCCAACAAGACTGCTCTGAAGACCCAAGTTCTCCTTTAGGAAAAATTTAATGCAGTCATGAAAAAAAATGTCGCCATTCAATTCCTCAAGGACAGAAATTCCTAGAACCAGAAATACCATTTGACCCACCAATCCCATTACTGGATATATACCCAAAGGAACATAAATCATTCCACTATAAAGACACGTGCACACATATGCTTTTTGTAGCGCTATTTGCCATAGCAAAGACATGGAGCCAACCCAAGTGGCCATCAATGATTGACTGGATAGAGAAAATGTGTTCCATATACACCATGGAATACTATGCAGCCACAAAAACAAATGAGATCATGTTCTTTGCAGGGACATAGAGGGAGCTGGAAGCCATCATCCTCAGCAAACTCACACAGGAACAGAAAACCAAACACCACATGCTCTCACACATGAGTGATAGTTGAATAATGAGAACACATGGACACAGGGAGGGGAACAACACACACCAGGGCCTGTTAGAGGTGGGGGGCAAGGGAAGGGAACTTAGAGGGTGGGTCAAGAGGTGCAGCAAACCACCATGGCACACATATACCTGTGTAACAAACCTGCATATTCTGCACATATATCCCAGGGTTTTTTTAAGAAGAAATAAAGAAAAACAATTTTTTTTTTAAATGTCGCCATTGCACATCTTGGCAATGACTAGATCTCCTCTCAGTTGAAATTAGACTTACGCTACAGCAAAAGAGGTGCAGACAAGACAACAGGAAGAGCTGAGAGTGATTGTCAGAATATGTATTAGAGGCAGGTAATAGCCCAGTGATTCCTAGACCCTGTCGAGAAGAGAGATGCTATGGCCACGGAGGCAACCAAGCCCTCTGCCTCCAGGCCAGAATAGATTTCACCAGGAAGAGGTTTCTTCCGATTCCTAAAATGCCATGATATCAGGTACTTCCTTACCATATTCTCCCAAAACGTGCTGATTTTCCTCTGACTGCAAATCTTTATGTGAAGGCTGATCCTCTCATTCACTTATTTACTTAATGTGTATTGAATGCCAACTGTATACAGGACAATAGGAATACAGAGTTCAGCAAGACAGACTTGAGTTCCAACTCCACAGCCCTGCAGAGACAGAGAATAAATGAGAAGACAGGAAAAAAACAACAACAGAGACAGAGAGACAGAGTAGAGACACAGAAAATGTTATAGGGTAAAACCAAGAGAGACCCACAGAGCAGTAGGGATGCAGGCAGACACAGAGAAATGGACAGGGAGAGATATGGAGCAGAAGAGATAGAGAGAGAAAACCGAGCATCTCATAGAAACAGCAAGTGACAGATGAGACAGAAACAGAGTAATTTACCACTGATAGTATCCATCCAAATCACAAAGTGATTGGCCCAAAGGCTGAGCATGTGACCTAAATGGGGCCAATCAGCGACTTTCTCTGGGATTAATCTATGGCTTCTAGGAAGGAGAGTTCTAGGCAAAGACTTCTATGATAAGACACAATTTCTCATGACTCCAATCAATGACAAATATCTCAAGAAGTTTTTTTTCCCAAAGGGAAAGATAGCCACAGGAGACAGGTATAAAGGCCACAGTATGGAGATACATAGTACAGTCAAGATATTGGTTAGGCACTTTTAGGCAACATCTTTTATTTTCTCATGTGCCTCATCTCTTTCTTCCTCAGCTCCTCACTTTGAGACACACTCGCTTGCAAGAGTCACAAGCACAACAGAAGTCGGGAGCCTGGAACAATCTCCCGGGTAACCCAAGAATAAAAGCTCGTCAGTCCCCACAGGGCATCCTGGGATTCTGTTCAGCTCACCTGCCAAAAGAAAGAGGTGCCTACGAAGTGGGGTGGGAGGCAAATTTCCCTTCCCTTTTTATTCTCATCCAGTGCCGTGGTTTCCTATGGCTTCCACGTACTATAACTCCCAAATGCATACACCCAGCCACACTCTCCCTTGAGTTACAGACTCGCCCAGCCAATTGCTACTTGATACTGCAACTTGCACGCATTTTAGGTGTCTCAAGTTCAACATGTCCAAAAGTAAACTCCTAGTTTCCTCAATTAAAAAAAAAAAAAAATCTGTACATAAATAAGCCTTTTCTAAATTCCAAGGAGGGAATTTAGAGTTGGATTATTTTATAAGTCAGTGTCTTTCTGGCAATCTGCCATTACCCCTCCTGGCTACCCAGGAGAAAAACATCAGTACCCAAAAGTTGGGAGAATCACTAAGGGTTTCTAGGAGACTCCCAGGAAATCTGGGAGAAAGGAGTGCTTTCCTCCCCACCCATCCATGGTGACGCTTTTGCTTCCAGGACAGGGATGGATAAAAGAACTCACTGTGTGATCTGCCTGCAAGTCTCATTCTTCAAAGGTAATCAGCCCTGAGCACTCTCTGGAGTGAAAAGGACCTATTTTTGTTGCAACAATGAGAGGTTTTACCTAAAGGGCCAATTAAACCATGAGAGATCATTTGCAGATAGATTTTGGAGGCGGGATTTCTGTTGTTGTGTTTGTTTCTTTGCAAAGACGTCAATAATCACTAGAATTTAGTTCCATGAAAAGTAAAATAAATATCAAAGAGCTTTTCTGGAAATTACTGTTCTGAGGGTCAGATTTGAAGATTTCTCTCTATGGCTTCAGGACCACTAGAAATTCTGCCCCACTCCAGAAGCCTTCTCCCCTCCCAGAGACTGTGTAAATCTCAGAAAAAGACTCTAATTGGTCTTTTGGGGTCAACATTCGTCCCTTGGACCCACCACTGTTGCTAAAGGATGGGGCTCTCTGATTGGCCAGTTATTTGCACACAATTGTAGTGACTGTTAATGGAGGAAGAAAAATAGGAAAGATTGGCCGGGCGCGGTGGCTCAAGCCTGTAATCCCAGCACTTTGGGAGGCCGAGACGGGCGGATCACGAGGCCAGGAGATCGAGACCATCCTGGCTAACACAGTGAAACCCCGTCTGTACTTAAAAAAATACAAAAAACTAGCCGGGCGAGGTGGCGGGCACCTGTAGTCCCAGCTACTCGGGAGGCTGAGGCAGGAGAATGACGTAAACCCGGGAGGCGGAGCTTGCAGTGAGCTGAGATCGCGCCACTGTACTCCAGCCCGGGCGACAGAGTGAGACTCCGTCTGAAAAAAAAAAAGAAAGAAAAATAGGAAAGATCTCTTGATGGATTTTTTAAAGAAACAGCTACTGGTTTCCATCCCTCTATTACTGGATTTCTTTGATGAACACCATAATGATGATGATGATGACAATTTAATGTTCATATCCCAAACATGTGTCAACACTTTTCATGCATGATCTCATTTAGATATGACAACAATCCTGTGATGTAGGGACCATTGACAGAAGACAAAACCAAGGCTTAGAGAAAGTAAAACACTTACCCAAAGTCACTCTGCTAGGAAGGAAAACTGTTTGAAAGTTCCTGCCTTAATAGATGCATTAGTTATCTATTGCTATATGGCAAATTATCCCAAAACTTAGCAGCTTCAGACAACAAACATTTGTTATCTCATAGTTTCTGTGGGCCAGGAATCCAGGCATGGCTGAGCTGGGTGCCTCTGCCTCTAGGTCCCTCAGAGTCTATATAATCAAGCAGTCCACCAGGGCTGCAGTCTGATCTGAAGGCTTGACTGCAGGAAAATCTGTTTCTAGGCTCATTCATGGGGTGGTTGGCAGAACTCAGTTCCACATAAGCTGTTGGCCCACGGGCCTCAGTTTCTCACTGGTCATTCATCACAGGCCTTCCTTAGTTCCTCGTTATAGGGGCTTCTCCATTTAGCAGCTTACAACTTGGCACTGGGCTTAATCACAGCAGCAGGCTAGAGAGTATGCAAGATGGAATTTGCCATCTTTTTGGAACCTTCCCTCCAAGGTGAATCCCATCACTTTTGCCTGATCCTATTGGCTAGAAGTAAGTCACTAGGTTGAGTCACATTTAAGGGAAGACCATTGCATAAGGAAGTGGGAACTTTCAGTGCTCTCATAGAGGCTGCCTCCTGCAGTACTTTTCTTTTTGGATAAACAGACTGCATTCATATACCAACCATTTAGTATTGCAGAAGGGCCTTCTCCTTCAACCCTCCAAATTCATTCACTGGATTTGTTTGGACCAAATCCTCACGGGATCACCTGACATGTTCATTTCTGAGTCTAACCACACTTTTCCTTGGCTGCATTTTTTTTTTTTTTTCCTCTTCACGTCTGCACCACTCCTGAAACATTTGAACCTGTGAAGCATCATATACTGTGATGAGCTTGGGAGCAGCTAATCTCATCCCCTCATTTTGCAGATAAGAGCACTGAGGCACAGCTAAGGAAAGGAACCTTCCTGAAACCCCACAGGAAGCCAGAGGCAGGGCTGGGACTCTCAATCTCATCTGCTCCCAGTATGCAGCACTTCCTAACACACCGGGATCCTTGCTGGGAAATCAATCCAAACCAGGCACTTGAACTCTAGGGAGATTGCCAACATTTCATCAACATACAAATGAGGGAAACATTGAGGCAGTGCTTCTCCCCTCGTCCCCATCCCTTTCTTCACAGGGAGCTGACTTCGTTCCCTCCTGGGAGCAGGAGGGACTCACTTGTTAACTGAGCAGTGAACAAGCCTTTTTGTATGAAAATCTAAGGAGCTCTTGCACTGTGTCTGATGTGGTTTCAAGGTACACAATGCCCTCTAGTCTTGAGTCAGGGTAATTCCAAGAGAAAAGATTCTGAAAACAATGGAGAATTATAAAATACACAAAATCTAACACTGGATGTAATTATTCACAACAAAGCGGCCCAACTTGGCACTCCAAGGGTTCCAGGGATTCCCAAAATTCCATGTCAGTCAGTCTATAATGTAAAACATTTTGTGGAAAGGGTCTGTGGCTTTCATTGAAATTTTTTTTTTTTTTTTTTTTTTTTTTTTTTTTTTTGAGACAAGCTCTCTCAGTAGCCCAGGCTGGAGCGCAGCAGCGTGATCTTGGCTCACTGCAACCTCTACCTCCCAGGTTCAAGCCATTCTTATGCCTCAGCCTCCTGAGTTGCTGAGATTACAGGCATGCGCCACCACACCCGGCTAATTCTTGTATTTTTAGTAGAGATGGGTTTTCACCATGTTAGCCAGGCTGCTCTCAAACTCTGGGCCTCAACTGATCCTCCTGCCTCGACCTCCCAAACTGCTGAGACTACAAACATGAGCCACCAGGCCCCACCAGCTTTCACTGAATTTTAAAAGAGTAACCATAGCTATGTCACTAAACAAAAAGGTTGAGACCCCTAATTTGGACTCTCAAAACTGTTTGGAACATCTTCACTGGTGTAAAAGAAATGTCCAAAATGAGCTTCAGAGCATGTGCTTTTTAGATACAAAAGTACTTTGGGAGTTTAATATCATATATCTTCTCTGTTTGGCCCAACTTTCAAAGCTGTTCATTCCTTCCTGTAGACTGTCATTTGGAAGTCAATATCTGTATTTCAGGGTTCGATTTAATTCAGTAGGTGTTTGCTAAATGCCTGTTCCATTCTAAGCACTGGGGGTTCAAAAAGGAACCACAGTGGGCACTAGTTCATTTTTGCCATTCCGTGTTCCTCTCCCATTCTTTTGGCAACACCATTCCAATGTCCTCCTGAAACCACTCACTTTTCTATTCCTATTCCTGAGCCAAGGCCTCTGATCAGGTTGAGTCCCCAGCACTGGAGACCAAGAAGTGACCAGCCATTCAGTGCTTCCCACCCATCTTCCCGCCCACAGAGATGGCTTCAGGGAAGGGTCAGTCAGAGCTATTAATAAATCTTGGAGCTGAGCTAGATCAACCCAGAAAGAGGGTCCTACATTTACCTGCCACTGGAGTTAAACCTGCAAAGACAGAGAGTGAATCTCCAGCAAAGACAGAAATGGAGCCAAAAGATGCAAAGACGGAATTGAGCCCTAGATGAAGCCATATGGAAAAGTAGCCCAGACATTAGACATTTCTTTCCCCCTAACAAAAGTGAATCTCACTCTGTCGCCCAGGCTGGAGTGCAGTGGTATGATCCCGGCTCACTGCAACCTCCGCCTCCTGGGTTCAAGCAATTCTCCTGCCTCAGCCTCCCAAGTGGCCGGGATTATAGGCACGCGCTGCCACACCCAGCTATTTTTTTGTACTTTTTGTAGAGATGGGGTTTCACCATGTTGGTCAGGCTGGTCTCGAAGTCCTGACCTCAAGTGATCTACCTGCCTCGACCTCCCAAAGTGCTGGGATTACAGGTGTGAGCCACCGCACCCTGCCAGCTTTATATCACTTTCAACAGAAAGAATTTTAGTGGCTACTCTGCCCTTGAGGAACACATAATCCAATAAGGTAATTTGTTTATAATTCGTAATAGTACACAACAAATGCCATAAGTAAACACACACACACATATAAATATGTATATTAAAATATGTGACTGGTCGCAGTAGCTCACGCCTGTAATCCCAGCACTTTGGGATTTGGGAGGCTGAGGCGGGCAGATCACCTGAGGTCGGGGGTTCAAGACCAGTCTGGCCAACATGGTGAAATCTCATCTCTACTAAAAATACAAAAAGAAGCTGGGTGTGGTGGCATGCACCTGTAATTCCAGCTACTCGGGAGGTTGAGGCAGGAGAATTGCTTGAACCCAGCAGGTGGAGTTTACAGCGAGCCGAGATCTCACCATTGCACTCCAGCCTGGGCAACAAGAGTGAAAACTTCACCTTAAAAAAAAAAAAAAGTGTGTTTATACATATATAAATATATAATTTATATATTTATAGTTATAAATTATATAATGCATACAATTTATCTATAAATATATATTTTACATAAACATATATATACAAAGTTCAGAAAAAAGTGAAGGGAATATAAAACACCACCTGTAGGAATTTGTATTCTGCCTTGACGAAATAAAAGGATTTGCATAGGAAACAATTAATCCAAAGGAAGGACATTTGTTAAGGAAAGACTAGTGGAGCCAGGACAGTGCTGGGTGTGTCTCAGCCTCTGAACGGGCTCTCACAGACAAGTCAAGAAGCCTCCTAGAAATTATGACTTTCCATATGTAATTGTCTCAGACCTCAGCTACACAGACCACAAAATACGATCACATTTTCTTTTCACATTATTTTTTCTTGAGATATCAATCATATGCCATACAATTTGCCCTTTCAAAATGTACAATTCAATGGTTTTTTTGTGTTGTTGTTGTTGTTGTTGTTGTTTAAGACAGGGTCTCACTGTGTCATCCAGGCTGGAGTGCAGTGATGCGATCTTAGTTCACTGCAACTTCTGCCTCCTGGGCTCAAGCGATCCTCCTGCCTCAGCCTCCCAAGTAGCTGAGACTGCAAGCATGTATCACCAAGCCAAGCTAATTTTTGCATTTTTTGTACAGACACGGTTTTGTCATGTTTCCCAGGCTGGTCTCAAACTCCTAAGCTCAAGTGATCTGCCCACCTTGACCTCCCAAAGTGCTGGGATTACAGGCATGAGCCACTGCACCCAGCAATTCAGTCGTTTTCAGTATAGTCCACAAAGTTAGGCAGCCATCATCACTATCTAATTCCAGAACATTTTCATCATCCTTAAGAAGAAGCCCGGTACCCATCATCATCACTCCCCCACTGTCCCTTTTTTCAACAGTAATCTGCTTTCCTTTTTTGGAAACAGAGTCTTACTCTGTCACCCAGGCTGGAGTGTAGTGCTGCTATCACCACTCACCACAGCCTCAACCTCCTGGGCTGAGGTGATTCTCCCACCTCAGCCTCCTGAGTAGCTGGGACTACAGGCGCATGCCACCATGCCCAGCTAATTTTTGCATTTTTTTGTAGATACAGGGTCTTACTATGTTGCCCGGGCCAGTCTAGAAATCCTGGGTTCAAGCAATTTTCCTTTCTTGGCCTCCCCAAAGTGCTGGGATTACAAGCATGAGCCACAGTGCCAGGCTGTAATCTGCCTTCTATTTCTATGGATTTAATTCTTCCAGACATTTCTAATAAATGCAATCATATAACATGTGTCTTTTTGTGTCTGGCTTCCTTCACTTAGCATATCGTATTCAAAGTTCCTCCATGTTGTGGCGTGTATCAATACTTCATTCCTTTTTAATGGCTGAATAATATTCCTTCATGTGTATAGACCACATTGTATTTATCGAATCATCAGTTAATGGACATAGAGAATGTTTCTACCTTTTGGCTATTACGAATAATGCTGCTGCAAACACTGGTGTGCAGATTTTTCTGTGGACATACTTTCAATTCTCTTAGATATATACCTAGGGATAGAACTGCAGGGTGATATGGTAACTCTATATTTAACTTTTTGAGCAATGGCCAGACTGTTTTCCAAGGTAGATGCACTGTCTTACATTTATACCAGCAGTGTAGGAGGGTTCCAATTTGTCCACACTTGCTATTGTCTGTCTTTTTTATTATGGCCATCCTAATGGGGGTGAAGTGGTATCTCATTGCAGTGACTTGCATTTCCCTAATAACTAACATATTTCCTTCTAATGACCAAATCATGATCCTTGTGTCCCTTCTAGCCTGATTACTACACATTAGCCTTTTAAAAAGTGATCTCCAATGATTAATTTCTCCTAGTGCCTCCTGTCAGCCTCTTTGCTGCAATTACCAAGTCAAATAATCCCATTCCCGCTCCCCTTCTGCAGATCATGCTGGAGTACACCTGCTGCTCATAAACCCACCAAGGCAGACTTTACTGTGGCTATTACTCAAAGGCCATGCCAAGAACTCCTTCTCCTGCAGCCCCCCTGGCTTGCAATCTTGCTAAGTTCAGGAGAAAGGGTACAGAGTGATGTTGGATTCCATTAGGAGACAGAAAATTATGTTTTTTCCAACTCTGGGGCCAAAATCAGCCTGCACAGAGTCTGAAAACTCTTTAAAGAAATTTTCTCTAACCTTCTGACCACCTCTCCTCTAATCAAAGGCATTCAAACCCAGCTTATAGAGCCAGGTAAGAAATGGAATCCACAGAACCAACCCATCCACCAGTACTCTTCTAAGCCCCTTCCCCAAACTCCTTCCTCTTCTAGTTCAATGATTATCAGCATGATCAACATTTGGGACCAGATTAATTCTTTTTCTTGGGAGGATGTCCTGTGTATGGTGGGATATTTAGCAGCACCCCTGGTCTCTGTTTAACCACCCTCACTTGTGACAATCAAAAATGTCTCCAAATACTGTTAAATGTTCCCCCAAAAAGGGAGGTTGCAAAATTGCCCCTGGTTGAGAACCACTGTATTAATTTGGAGTAGGCAGAACTCCAAGAGGGACCTCGAGATCCCAGCCCCCTGACGCAGGTACTCTGTGGGTGGTAGGACCTAGGAATATCATGGGCTGTCACTTCCATGGTTAGGTTGCACCTTCAAGCAAGAATCATTTAGTAGCTGAGCTAAAGCAATTCCAGAACTGTGAGAGATCATAATAAAATTATTGTTATTTCAAGCCACTCTTTTGGAGTATCCTATTATACAGCAACTCCTTAAATAACATCATTTCATTCAATGTCATTTCATTATAACGTTGGTGAGAGAAAGAATCCATTCTCAGCCAGGGGCATTGTCTGTATGGAGTCTGCACCTTCTACCCATGTCTGTTATAGATTTTCCCTGGGTACGCCAGTTTACTCCAACATCCCAAAGATGTACACATTAGGCTCGTTGGCGTGTCTGCGAGGTCCCAGTCTGAGTGGCTGTAGGGGAGTGTGTGAGTGCACCTGGCAATGATGGGATTGGTCCTGTCCAGGACTGGTTTCTGCCTTGAACTGTGAGCTGCCAGGGGAGGCTCCAGCCACTAGAGACCCTGAACTGGAATGAGCAGTTTAGAAAAATGAATGAATATAAATTATTGTTAAAAATTCATCAAGTATATGATAATCATACAAATGTATGACAATAAACGATGCAGTAAAATAGCATTCTGCAAGCCCGCCATATTTGTAACTTTATTTTTTTTAATTGAGACGCAGTTTGGCTCTTGTTTCCCAGGCTGGAGTGCAATGGCACGATCTCGGCTCACCTCAACCTCTGCTTCCCAGGTTCAAGCGATTCTCCTGCCTCAGCCTCCCGAGTAGCTGGGATTACAGGCATGTGCAACCATGCCTGGCTAATTTTCTATTTTTAGTAGAGACAAGGTTTCTCCATGATGATCAGGCTAGTCTCAAACTCCTGACCTCAGGTGATCTGCCTGTCTTGGCCTCCCAAAGTGCTGGGATTACAGGCGGCAGCCACTGCACCCGGCTTGTGATTTTTTTTTAACTGCGTGGTGGCAAGAGGTGCTCCTTTCAATTTTCACTTGTAAACACTTATTCCTTGATTCCTCGATTTAACCAACAGCTATCACTCATCGATTAACCAAAAATTGAATAAATAGGCTCACAGTGACTCATGCCTGTAATCCCAGCACTTTGGGAGGCCAAGGTGGGCAGATCACTTGCAACCAGTAGTTCGAGACCAGCCTGGCCAACATGGTGAAACCCCGTCTCTACTAAAAATACAAAAATTAGCCTGGCGTGGTGGTAGGTGCCTGTAACCCCAGCTACTCAGGAGGAGTGAGCCAAGATCGCACCACTGTACTCCAGCCTGGGAGACAGTGAGACTCCATCTCAAAAAACAACAACAGCAACAACAACAAAAAATGGATAAATAATTCTCTCGCTTGTTTCTATTAATCTTCCTTAAATACATATATAGCTCACACTTATGTCAAGATTTTAGAAGCGTTCTGGGTCTTTATTTAGGAGTTTGGTGATGTTTTTGTGACCAGAAATATGCTGCAGTAATTTAACTCTTGTTTCTATCAATTAGCCTATGGTAAAATTGGTTTCTTTATATGTCATTTCACTTGAGGCTGCTGTTCACAAGAACCTGTCGGCCGGGCGCGGTGGCTCAAGCCTGTAATCCCAGCACTTTGGGCGGCCGAGGCGGGCGGATCACGAGGTCAAGAGGTCGAGACCATCCTGGCTAACATGGTGAAACCCCGTCTCTACTAAAAAAATACAAAGAACTAGCCGGGCGAGGTGGCGGGCGCCTGTAGTCCCAGCTACTCGGGAGGCTGAGGCAGGAGAATGGCGTAAACCCGGGAGGCGGAGCTTGCAGTGAGCTGACATCCGGCCACTGCACTCCAGCCCGGGTGACAGAGCGAGACTCCGTCTCAAAAAAAAAAGAACCTGTCAATGACATTAAGCGAGGAGTTACCGTTTAGTAACAGAAAACAGAAACAGACTTTGGTCTCTGGAAGTGGGAGGCTGCCATAACAAAACCTAAACTGCAGTAATGGCTTTGAGACGGGGGTGTGTACACGTTACAAAGGCTTTGAAAAATCTGTTAGCCGAGGTTTGATGGTCCTTGAGGAGGCTGCTGGTGAGGGCTTAGTAAAGTTAGAAAAATGTCATGATCCTTGTTATGTAATTATGAAAGGTTTAGCAGCACTGTAACCTGTGCTGAAGTAGAGAATAGAAAATATACAGAATTAACAGTTTAATTTGGATGAAGAGATTAGAATTCCAAATAGAATGTTGATACTAGTTTCTTTTAACAGATAAGGATGGAGGCTAGGCATGGGGGCTAACAGCTGTAATCTCAGAACTTTGGGAGTCCAAGGTGGGTAGATCATTTGAGGTCAGGAGTTCGAGACCATCCTGGCCAACATGGTGAAACCCTGTCCCTACTAAAAATACAAAAAAGTTAGCCAGGCATGGTGGCACGCACCTGTAATCCCAGCTACTTCGGAGTCTGAGGCAGGAGAATCACTCAAACCCAGGAAGTGAAGGTTGCAGTGAGCCAAGATTGTGCTGTTCCATTCCAGCCTGGGCAACAGAGTGAGAGCCTGTCTCAATCAGTCAATCAATCAATCAATAAAAGTATGGAGAAACATGACTTGAAAAAGGAACTGTTTGATTTTCAACCAAATTTAAAGCAAGTTGTGAAGGATCCTGGACTGATGGGTTTGAAAATAAAGTTGTTTTTCATTTCTAGCCTCTCTACATGAAAAAAAAAAAAAATTCTTATATTAAGAAATGACCTTAGAACAAAAATCAAATCCAGAGTAGAACTATGAGATTGTTTCTTCAGGCTTTGGAAAAATTTAAGGTGGTGCCTCACAGACCCTTTTAGCAAACAAAAGGTCCTCTAAGGATCTTACAGGCATGCCTCTGAGACATTCCTCACTGAACTTCATCAACGTTAAACTCATAACAATAAGGACAACGTTTCACAGCAGCTTTCCAGGGAGCCCAAGGTAGAGAATCACTTTTATCAACAAGATTTGTGGGTATTGATTCTAGCTAATTGAGTGAACTCAAATAAGAGTCACAAAAAAATCCTCAAAGTTTTTAAGAAAATTATGCTGGCAAAAACATCACCAGCTTCATAGTTGAAGCTGGTGATGTTCTGCCAACCTATTTTTCTGGACAGAACTCATACAAAGCAAAAAGGAGTCTTTAGACACTCCCTCCAAAAAGTACTATGGATAGGAATCAGGCTGGAAAAAAAAAAAAAAAAAAAAAAAACACTATTCAGCTGCAAACACCAGCTGTTTTATAGAGAAGGAAGGATAATTCAGAAGGTGAACCAGGATTCCATTGCATAGAGAATTATTCCCAGGAAATAGAGCTAAATAGTAATTAAAGAACTAGCAACATGTACTCAATTGTATTTCAAAATGTCTATGGACCAATGAATGCTGTGTGACTGCTATTTTCCCATGTTTTGAATGCGAGTGTCTATAATGATCTATGCCTGTCTCACGATGGTATGTTGGTGAGACGCTCAGGAAGCTTCATTCACACCTGAACTTCACTTAGATAACAAGATCCTGGACCTCAAGCACAAGGTTAATAGCATAAAATGATATGGCATCGAGGTGTTTTAGAGGAGGGGTTGAGTGTATTTTGCAAGTGGAAGGGCTGAGAATGATCATGACCAGAAGGCAGACCATGATTACATTTCCAAAATCCGTCATCAGCAACGATGCTTCTGGCCCCCACGTGCTGCTACAGAGCTTTGTTACTCTCCCATCAAGAGATGGAGTCTATGCCCCCTTTCCTTGAATTAAGGCCTTTGGGATCACCACAATAAATAGAATGTGATAGAGTGAGGCTGCACGACTTCTGAAGCTTGGTCACAAAAGGAGATACAGCCCTGCACCCCTCCCTCCACCCACACTTCTTTGGAGCCCTGGGCTGCCCTGTAAGAAGCCTCGTTGCCCTGGAGCCGCTATGCTGAAGAGTCCACAGGGAGATACACAAAGAGAAAGAAAGTGATTCCCAAGGAGCCTGTGTCAGTCAGGAATCTCCAGAGGGACAGAACTAATAAGATATATGTCTCTCTGAAAGGGAATTTCTTAGGGAGAACTGACTCACACAATCATAAGGCAGAGTCCCATGATAGGCTGCCTGCAAGCTGGGGAAGAAAGAAGCCAGTAGTACTCAATCCGAGTCCAAAAGCCTCAAAACCAGGGAAGCCAACAGTGCAGCCTTCAGTCTGTGGCTGAAGACTGTTGTTTAAGTGGTTGTTTAGAAGTGTGTAGCACCTCCCGACCGGGTGCGGTGGCTCACGCCTATAATCCCAGCACATTGGGAGGCTGAGGCGGGCAGATCACGAGGTCAAGAGATCGAGACCATCCTGGCTAACACAGTGAAACCCTGTCTCTGCTAAAAATACAAAACATTAGCCAGGCGTGGTGGTGGGCACCTGTAGTCCCAGCTACTAGGGAGGCTGAGGCAGGAGAATGGCGTGAACCTGGGAGGCAGAGGTTGCAGTGAGCCAAGATCACTCCACCGCACTCCCACCTGGGCAACAGAGCAAGGCTCCATCAAAAAAAAAAGAGACGTGTGTAGCACCTCCCCTGCCCCTTTCTGCCTGCTCCAGGCTTGTAAGACATTCCTGCTTCCTCTTCACCACCCACCATGACTGTAAGCTTCCTGAGGCCTCCCCAGCTATGCTTCCTGCACAGTCTGTGGGACCATGAGTCAATTAAACCTCTTTTCTTTATAAATTACCCAGTCTCAGGTATTTCTTTAGAGGAATGCGAGAACAGACTAATACAGCAAGGAACTACCTCTGCACAGTCTGGAAAGACTTGGTAAAGCCGATGAAATTTTAGCCTGATCTTGGAGAATGTTTTCCAGGTGAAAGAAGGGCAAAATACACTGAAGACAGAAATGGCACCACATGATTTAAGCACACATAAAAGAGAAAGATTTTTTCTCTGGAATTTAGATATTTTAGGACACATGCATGCGCGCGCGTGCACACACACACACACACACACACACGAGGGCTTCAAAAGTTCATGTAAAAGTGGAATTAAAAGAATTAAAAGCCAGTGGGCACATTGGCTCACACCTGTAATCCCAGCACTTTGGGAAGCCAAGGGAAGAGGACTGCTTGAGGCCAGGAGTTCAAGACCAGCCTGGCCAATATGGTGAAACCCTGTCTCTACTAAAAATACAAAAATTAGCCAGGTGTGGTGGCAGGCAGCTGTAATCCCAGCTACTTGGGAGACTGAGGCAGGAGAATCACTTGAACCCAGGAGGCAGAGGTTGCAGTGAGCCAAGATCATGCCACTGCACTCCAGTCTGGGTGACAGAGTGAGACTCTGTCTCAAAAAAACCAAAAAAAAAAAAAAAAAAGATAAAAATGAAAATATAAACTTTATTTCTCAACATAATTTCCATCAAGTTCAGGACACTTTTGTAAGCAATAATACCAGCCATTAGTCCATCCCTAAAGAACCGAGAGTCCTGGGAATTCAACCATCTCAATGTAGTCTTTTTTATACTATTAACTGGAAGAAAAAAAAAAAAAAAAAAAAGAGTGTCCTTTAAAGATTTCTTAAGATTAGGAAATACAAAGAAGTCAGAAGTAGCCAAATCAGGACTATAAGGGAGATGTCTAATGATTTCCAATCGAAACACTTGCAAAATTGCCTTTGTTTGATGAGAAGAATGAGCAGCAGCATTGTCATGATAGAGAAGAAATTTCTGGTGAAGCTTTCTCAGGTGATTTTCTGCTAAAGCTTTGGCTAACTTTCTCAAAACACTCTCATAATAAGCAGATATTATCATTCATAGAGCCTCCAAAAAGTCAACAAGCAAAACGTCTTGAGTATCTCAAAAAAGTATTGCCTTGACCTTTGCTCTTGACCAGTCCATTTTACTTTGACTGGACCACTTCCACCTCTTGGTAGCCATTGTTTTGATTGTGTTTTGTCTTCAGTATCGTACTGATAAAGTTGTGTTTCATGTCCTGTTACAGTTCTTTGAGAATGCTTTAGGATCTTGATCCCGTTTGTTTAAATTTTTCATTGAAATCTCTTCTCTTACCTGTAGCTAATCTGGGCACAACAGTTTTGGCACCCATCAAGTAGAAAGTTTGCTCGATTTTTTTTTCTTTTTTTTTGATATGGAGTCTCAGTCTGTCACCAGGGTGGAGTGCAATGGCACAACCCCTGCCTCCCTAGTTCAAGAGATTCTCCTGCCTCAGCCTCCCGAGTAGCTGGAACTACATGTGCACACCACCACACCCAGCTAATTTTTGTATTTTTAGTAGAGACAGGGTTTCACCATGTTGGTCAGGATGGTCTTGATCTCTTGACCTCATGATCTGCCCACCTCGGCTTCCCAAAGTGCTGGGATTAGAGGCATAAGTCACGGTGCCCGGTCTCCAATTTCAATCTTTTTTTTTTTTTTTTTTTTTTTGAGACGGAATCTCGCTCTGTTTCCCAGACTGGAGTGTAGTGGTGCCATCTCTGCTCAAGCGCAAGCTCTGCCTCCCGAGTTCACGCCATTCTCCTGCCTCAGCCTCCCAAGTAACTGGGACAATTTTAATTTTTGAGTCCAAATTGTGTAAGCTGAACCAATTGAGATGCCTATGGTGTTGGCTATTATTTCTGTGGTTAACGATTGATTCTCTTCAATTAGGACATAACAAGATTAATTTTTTCCTCGCAGATCAATGTGGATGGTCTGCCACTGTGGGCTTCATCTTCAACATCATCTCATATCTTCTTATAACCAGTCATCCATTTGTAAACTGCTGGTTTCCTTGGGGCATTGTCCCCATAAACTTTTCACGCAGCATCAGTGATCTCACCATTCCTCCACTCAAGTCTCACCATAAATTTGATGTCTGTTCTTGCTTCAATGTTAGCAGAATTTATGTTGCTCTGAGAGGGGCTCTTTTCAAACGAATGTCTTGTTCTTCTGAATGTCTAAAACTAGATTGAGTTTAAACATACTGTAACAAGTTAAAACAAGTTTATTTTGGTGGGGAAAAAAAAAAAGAAATCCAAGCATAGTTTTTACATTATGCATGGAAAATATACATTTCCTTGAACTTTCTGAAGACCCCTCATGTATATATAAAAGTTAATTGGCTGAAACACAGGACAAATGGCAGGAAGCACAAATGGCAGGAAGCACAAATATCAGGACAAATGGCAGGAAGCAAAGCTACAAAAGTCAAGTGGGTGCTAAGACCTATCCTACCACATAGTTATAGTCATCAGGGTCCTGGTCAGACATAAAGCAAGGCAGAGACCATTCAACTGTCATAATCTTAGAAGATTTTATTGGCTGCCTATTACCTTCCCATAAATGTGAACCACAGACCAAACATAATTGTGAGATTATGCAATAACTTCCTCAATCCACTCCCCTCCAATCACAATGATAACCTTAAAAGGAAACACAACTTGCTTCCTTGAACTTCACTTTTGTCCTGAGAGATGTGAATTCCCAAGTTGACCACAGCTTTAAACATCTAAATGCGTATTTTTAACACTGGAAGCATGCATGCTTCACATTTTTCCATGGAAAGCTTAGCAAACAGAGGTGCTGTAACTGGCTCCACTGCCTGAAGTCACATTTGTTTAATCAAGGTACTCTAATACAATTAACAGAGAACAAAGGAGAGCCATTATGCAAACAACAAACAATTCAAAGCGATCCAGACTCGGATCCCCCTCCAAGACGGCAGTGGAGTGGCAGGTCTAATGTCCTTGTAATATCTGGTCTCTGTATGAGCATTCATGAAATGCCATAGAAACCAAATATTAAAACACCTACAACTTTAAAAGACAAGATAGGTGATGGAAGCCACCAAGAAGCAAGGAGCTCTCTAGTGAAGTGGCAAGAAAGGAGAGAGCTGTTCAGAAGCCGTGCAGGCCTGTTAAGGAGCTAAGTAGTTGGAATGTCTGGGTGACTCCCTAAATAAACACTGAAACACTTTAAATTTGTACATAAATAAAACTAAATCACAGTAGTCAACATAGGAAAGCCAACTATTGTGTTTTGTTTTTTCTGTTTAGTACCTTGAAGACATCATTTCATTCATGTATTCTACAAATATTCGTTAAGCATCAACTATGTGCCAGGCATCCTTTTATGTATTGAGGCTACAGCAGTGAACACCCCAGGCAAGATCTCTGTCCTGATGGAACTTATGTGATAGAAGGAGATAGTAAACCCATAAACAGATGGATCTGTTAATGATGACACAACAATGAAGAAAATAAAATTGAGTAACTAGAGAAGGAAATGGACTACAACAGGAGAAGGGGTCAACTTTAGCCTGGTCAGGCAAGAGGTGACATTTAAACTGAAGAGGAGACACTTGACCTGACACCAGATAAAAAGCTAATTTTACAAAGATCTAGGGAATATGGATTCTATGCAGGAGCGACACCCTGAGGTTGGAAGCAGGCTCAAAGCTTTAAAGAACAGAAAGAAGGTCAATGCAGCTGGGACATCATGGTGAAGAAGAGTCGGGAAATATGGTTGGAGAGAAGGGCACGGGCCAGATGACGAAGGGCCTGGCAGGCCAAGGTAAAGAGCTTGGATATTATTTAAATGCAACGGGGACTGGGTGCAGTTACTCATGCCTCTAATCCCAGTACTTTGGGAGGCCAAGGCAGGATGATCACTTGAGACCGGGGGTTCAAGACCAGCCTGGGCAACATAGTGAGACCCTGTCTCTTAAAAAAAGCAATGTTCTTTACTTAACCAAGCATGGTGGTGCATGTCTGTGGTCCCAGATACTCAGGAGGCTGAGATGGGAGGATCACTTGAGCCCAGGAGGTCAAGGCTGCAGCAACCTGTGATTGCACCACTGCATTCCAGCCTGGGTGGCAGAGTGAGACCCTGTCTGTAAATCAATCAATTGATGTGATGGGAAGTCATTGGAAGTTTTTGAGAAGAAAGATGGGATCTGATCTACATTACTAATCATTGCTATAAATACTGTATGGGCAATAGACTGATAATAAAGCACAAAGGAGTAAGCATAAAAACCATGGTAGTTGCCCCAGCAAAAGATAATAGAAGCTTGGACTTGAGTAGCCACAGTGGAAATTATTTCACTTACCCTTGACAATGACCCATACACTAAGTACCAACCTGCTTATTTCACAGGTGAAAAAACTGAGGATGGACATGGATTATATATTAATAACATGATGAGTCACACAACTGGTGAGTAGCAGAGACAAGAGTCACTCAGATCTGCAAGAACCAAAGCCCACACATACTCTCTCCTACCTCTCTGCCACCAGGTGGAGTTGAGAGCTGTTAGAAGGGTCATCAGAGTTCAGAAGCATGGATTCCCAGGTCCTCAAATCCAAGACCAGTAGCACTCTCCCTGAGAAAGGAAGGAATAGTATTCAGCAATAAAAAGTTTGATACATGTAATGCGTATCACATAACACAGATAAGCATCAAAGATACCTTGCTGGGGATCAGCCTTTCTCAAAAGAAGACATACTCCATGATCCCATTTACATTAAATTCTAAAAGAGGCAAAATTAATACACAGTGAAAGAAACCAGAACAGTGGTTAACTGGGGGGAGTGGAAGTTTTATACTTGAATTATGATAATAATCAGTTTTGTCACATCATCACAAGGAAGTTTTCTCAGTATCAATGCATAAACATACTTAAAAAACACAAAACCAAGATCAGCGATGCAAGCATTGGTATATAAGGAAATTCTGAATGCTGAACACTGCCAGCCCCACGAACTGGAGATTCTCAGAAAATGGCCATCTAAGACATTTGCCAGTTCTAGGTCACCCTTGTCAATGTGCAGCATTTGCGAACTGTCAGTCTTAAAATCCAGCAAGTGGGAGATGACATGTAGAAATGGCACCTCGAAAGGGAAAGAAAAAAAGGAAGAGCAAATCATCAGCCTTGGACCTCAGGTGGGTGTAGGAGAGAGAATGTATTTGGTGTCTGTCAAATTTTTGCATCTTTCATTGACACTTTGGTCCATGTCACTTTTGTCCATGGCTGGAAGATGCAGCCTCCAGTTGCATCCATTTGCTGCAAAGGGCATGATTTATGTTCTTTTAGATCTTTCTGGCAAAGAAACCCTTTGCCTTGTTACTGGTGGGATGAAGGTGAAGGCAGGCCCAGATGAATGCTCGCCATATGCTGCCATGCTAGCCACCCAGGACGTGGCCCAGAGGTGCAAGGAGCTGGACATCTCTGCCCTACACATCAAACTCCGGGCCACAGGAGGAAATAAGAACAAGACTCCTGGACCCGGGGCCCAGATGTCCCTCAGAGCCCCTTGCGTGCTCAGGTATGAAGATCTGGCAGAATGAATACGTCACTCCAATCCCCTCTGACAGCACTCACAGGAAGGAGGGTCACCGTGGTTGCCGTCTGTGGACAGGAATCCTCAAAATATTTTTCTGTTAATAAATTGTTTTCCTGTAGGCCGGGCGCGGTGGCTCAAGCCTGTAATCCCAGCACTTTGGGAGGCCGAGATGGGCGGATCACGAGGTCAGGAGATCGAGACCATCCTGGCTAACCTGGTGAAACCCCGTCTCTATTAAAAAATACAAAAAACTAGCCGGGCGTGGTGGCAGGCGCCTGTAGTCCCAGCTACTCGGGAGGCTGAGGCAGGAGAATGGCGCAAACCCGGGAGGCGGAGCTTGCAGTGAGCTGAGATCCGGCCACTGCACTCCGGCCTGGGCGACAGAGCGAGACTCCGTCTCAAAAAAAAAAAAAAAAAAAAAAGAAAAGAAAAAGCCAGCCAATATGCCCTGAGCACTAATTATATGCCAGAGCCTGTTCTAAAAGCTTGACACGTTGAATCCACCAACAACCCTACGAAACTGGTTCCAGGATTATTCCCATTTTAGAAATGAGAACACTGCAGCACTGAAGGACTGAGATCCTCTGATTGCTTCCTTATATCCCCAGTGAGACCGGAAACTCCTTGAGTCAGGTTCCATGTCCTGTGGCTTCATGGATCCTCAGGTAGCATGATAATGCCAGCCATGGAGTGTGGCAAAAAATCAAAACCACAATGAAACATCAACTGACACCAATCGTAATGGCTATTATTAAAAAGTCAAAAAATGCAGATGCTGGTGGGGCTGTGGAGAAAAGGGAAGACTTAACCTCTGTTGATGAAAATGTAAATTAGTTCATTGCGGAAAGCACTGTGGAGAGTTCTCAAGGAACTTAGAACAACCATTCAGCCCAGCAACCCCATTATTGGGTATATACCCAAAGGAAAATAAATCTTTCTACCACACAGACACATACACTCACACAGTCATCAAAGCACTATTCACAATAGCAAAGACAATACACAATAGCAATGAAATCAACTTAGGGGCCCATCCATGATGGGCTGGATAAAGAAAATGTGCACCATGGAATACTATGCAGCCACAAAAAAAAAAAGCAAAAATCATGTCCTTTGCAGAACTATGAATGTAGGTGGAGGCAATTTTCCTAAGCAAATTAACACAAGAACAGAAAACCAAAAACCAGATGTTTTGACTTATAAGTGGGAGCTAAATATTAGGTACCCATGGACATAAAAATGGGAACAATAGCCACTGCACACCACTAGAGTAGGGAGAACAGCAGGGGGACAAGGTTTGAAAAACTAACTGTTGGATACTGTGCTTACTACCTGGGTTATGGATTCAATCACACACCAAACCTCAGCATCACACAATATACCAGGTTAAAAACAAACAAACAAAACCTGCATATATACCCCCCTGAATCTAAAATAAAAGTTGAAAAAACAATAAAAATGTGTAGCAAAAGAATGGATGCTGTGTTCTTAGTTCTCCCTCCTGCTCTCCCTTCTCTCTCTCTCTCCCCCACAACCCACCACTTCAGTCTTATTGGCCAAGTGCCTAGTATCACCACTATCCCATTTAATTCTCACAACAACCCTACAAATTCCTTCTCTTTCTGCCTATTTTGTACATGAGAAACTGAGACTCTCAAAGGTTTCAAGTTTTAGAACTAATGTTTTGACTCGGGGATTTTCAACAACTATCTTACATGTTCAGCCCAAGGATGGGACTCCTCCTGAGAACCCTAGGTCTGGGGAAAACTTGCAGATGGAAACGAATAAATCCTGAGGTCGTCTCTAAAGGTGTAACTACAGGGCTCCATAAATGATATTAACAGCTGTGTCTTTATGGTTCTACTAAAGTCAAAAGTGATGCTGTTGATTAAAAATAAATAAATTAAAATAAATAAAGAATGACTGCTCAACCATCGGCTGAAGCCATGTTGTCCCGTGCCAAGTGTCAGCTTCAGGATAGGTTTTGATGTGGGAAGAGTTAAGCCTTGAGTTATTATCAGAATTAGGGTGCTTTATTGGTTCACATCGTCCAATCTTCCCCAGCCATTATGGTTTTGCTGAAACATTAAACTACTTTAAACTTTCATTTTCCTCTTAAAACTAAATTAGTTTGGAGGAAATTGTATTTTCCGAGCTCCAGCACCAGCCTCAGGCAGAGGGAGTTACAGTACAGCGCACAGATAAACAACAATCACGGCCTAATTACTAAGTGGTAAGTGCAGTGTTTCTCAACTTACATTTGCTTTGGAGTTTCTGGGGTCGTGCAGGGAGGCAGCTCTCAAGCACATTTCCTTCAGAAGCTTTGGGTATTTTTTCTTTTTCACTTTTTAATTTAGTTTCAGGGGGTACATGTGCAGGTTTGTTACCTGGGTATATTGTATGATGCTGAGGTTTGGGGTATGGCTGAACTCATCACCCAGGTAATGAGCGTAGACAGTACCCAACCTAGTTTGTCAGCGTTTACCCGCTCCATCCCTCCCCACTCTGGTAGTCCCCAGTGCCTGTCGTTCTCATCTTTATGTCCATGTGCACCCGATGTGTAGCTTCCACTTATAAGTGAGAGCATGTGGTATTTGATGTTCTGTTTCTGCATTGATTTGCTTGGGGGAATGACCTCCGGCTGCATCCATGTTGCCGCAAAAGGCATGATTTCGTTCTTTTTCATGGCTGCATGGTATTCCATGGTGTATATGCACCACGTTTTCTTTATCCAGCCCACCACTGATGGACATCTAGGTTGATTCCACATCTTTGCTGTGTGAATAATGCTGTGATGAACATACAAGAATATATATCTTTTTGGCAGGATGATTTGTGATCCTGTGGGTATATATCCAGTAACAGGATTCTTGAATCCAACGGTAGTTCTATTTTTAGTTCTTTGAGAAATCTCCAAACTGCCTTCCACAGCAGCCGAGCTAATTTGCATGCCCACCAGCAGTGTATAATTTGAGTTATTCATATTGTGGTCTTCCTACATCTCTGGCTATAGAAAGGGGAAGGACAAAGAAATTCACAAAGCACCTAATACGTTTCTGCACTACTAGGTACTAAAGTATATTATTTCATCCTCACTAGTAGTAATAGGACATGCCCATTTTATAGAGAAGGACCCTTGAGGCTGGGACTAACAGATGAAGGCTGATCTGCTGAGGTCCTCCTGCATGCTAGAAAATATGCTGGGCTCTTCTTCTACTATAACAGACATCCATTCCTCTGTCTGTCCCGCATGTCCTTTCTTTGGGGAAATGCTCTTTCTTTCATATCAACCATACATACAGTCCCCGAGAAAAGTCATGCGATTGAATCTGAGCCCATCATAGGACCTTAGTCATGTGATTAAAACTGAGCCAATTACAGGACGTCCAACAGTCATGTGATTAAAACTCAGCCAATCATAGGACCTCACCACCCTGGCCACAGTGATTGGTCTAAGAGGCAGGAACATGATAGAAGCCAACCCAATCATTCCTCTTCCCCAGGACTTTTCTACCTGGGCCTGGAAGTGGGATACTGCCCTCTCTGGTGGAAAACCTAAGAAAAGTCTAACTTTTACCTATTGGTGGCCATGGGGGCTAACGAAAGCCATTCTCAGAAAGACAAAATAAATGCTTGGCAGGAATATAGAAGAAAGCTGAGAGGTAGGAGGAGAAAGAGAACCCCTCTCTTGCTATATTTCCATCCTGTCCGTAGTTGGGTTACTATGCCCATAACCCACACACCATCTTTTGCCCTAGATGAATCCAGCCAGGCTGCCTATTTGCAAACAAGAGTACCGATGACAATCTAATAACCATATCTAATTTATTGGGCATATACTGTATGTCAGGCACTAATCTAAGTGTTTCGTTTGTCTTGACTCATTAAATCCACATAATTTTTTTTTTAGACGGAATCTTGCTCTGTCGACCAGGCTGGAGTGCAATGGTGCCCAATCTCGGCTCACTGCAACCTCTGCCTCCTGGGTTCAAGCGATTCTCCTGCCTCAGCCTCCTCAGTAGCTAGGATTAGAGGCACATGCCACCACGCCTGGCTAATTGTATTTTTAGTAGAGACAGGGTTTCACCATGTTGGTCAGATGGTCTCGATATCCTGACCTCGTGATCCGCCCGCCTCGGCCTCCGAAAGTTCTGGGATTACAGACGTGAACCACCGCGCCCGGCCAAATCCACACAATTTTATGAGGTAAGCACTAGTAACTTCCATTTTACGTTTAAGAAAAGTGAGGCATGGAGATATTAAAGCAATTTGCACAAGGTCACAAACCCAGAGTTTCTTCAACTGAAAGATGTGGAATATATAGGTCTTTTCAAAATCAGTGCCTGCTTACAAACATTGTGAGTTTCTTTGCAGCAAATATTGACAGAGTCTATACCGATACGGCGCCTTCAGCAGCTTCACTCAAGGGTTCACCCTCCTCCAGCCTCTCACCCCATGAGGGCCATAAAACCATTCTCAGAAGTGGATTCCTCTCTGCTATGGGCTAAGGACCGAATAACCCATTTCACAGATGGGAAAAACAAGTATTAGAGTTTCAGTAAGAGTCTCAATGTGGTGGAGCTAGGATTCTCACCCAACTTCAGAGCTAACACTCTAAATATCTTCCCTCTATTCCTTCAAGATGAACTCATCTTGTTAGATTTGCTCAGATGCTGCACCAGTTCACAGCCCCAAGCTGATCTCTTTTTATTTCTGCAAATGAAAATATCTTTATTGTGTTTTCTTTTTCTGCTGAATCTGAAGATGGCACAGGCTGCCTAACATTATTCTCAACAGCAGTGCCCCAGCTCACAGATGGTGAGGCCTGAAACTTCCTGTTAGACAACTGTTTCGAACTTTCAGGGCTGATTGCCCCTGGCAGAAGCAGCCCCAAACCAACCAGAGTGTTTGATGCTGCAAGAGTGTGTCAAGGCTGCCTAGCCATTTGCTAGTCCCTTTTAATTTTAAGAGCGAACAGGAGAGGCTGGCTCTGCAGAACAGAGGGGAAGACAGAAAGACAAGGAGAGGGAAGGACAAGGTGAGATGAAATGGTGATTTTGCAAAGCAGCAGTCAAGATACCATTATTGCTTATTCTCTCGCTGGGATCCTGATAAGACAGGACATTTGTGGTTGCTCATGAAAATGAGGGTTTGACCAGGCTGACCTTGTACACAAGCATGATTCATTCGTTGAAGAACCCAAGGCTCTTCCTGATCCAGGCGCTGCAGTGGGCGTGGTCTGAGAAGAGCCCCTCATGTCCCCATCAAAACCTTATCTCACAAGTGGACTCTGAAAACTGACTATTTATGCATGTCTGCAAGTGGCATCTTTGGAGTGGAAGGAGGCAGCATCAATATCAATTAACAGGACAGACACAGTGGCTCACACCTGTAATTCCAGCACTTTGGGAGGCCGAGGCAGGCAGATCACTTGAGTTCAAGACCAGTCAGGAGTTCAAGACCAGCCTGGCCAACATAATGAAACCCCGTCTTTACTACGAATACAAAAATTAGCTGAGTGTGGCGGGGGGCACCTGTAATCCCAGCACTCTAGAGGCTGAGGCAGGAGAATCGCTTGAGCCCAGGTGGCAGAGGTTGCAGTGAACTGAGATTGTGCAACTGCACTCCAGCCTGGACGACAAAGACAGACTCCATCCATTTGGTAAGAACCATCACTATTTTTAAATAGGCTGCAATGTTACCAGTGACAAAAGTCTTTGATTCTTCTCCAGAAAAGCAGAGATTGCCAGTTTCTCAGCATCCCCATATGCTGAGAAACATACAGTGCCCCGTACCCACTTACAGTCAGCAGTTTTATTGTTAACTTTCTCAATAAGGAAACTCTCACTCCAGAACTGTTTGGGAAAGAAACTGGGAGAGAGGGGAAACAATAATAATTATGTGTCCAACTCCTGTCAGTTGCAGATTTTTTTTCTTCCCATTTTATATATCTAGTCATCATCTTGCATACATAAAATTTAAGCACCACTGCATTGCTAGCATTTTGCAGAGAGAGATTTTCTAATACAGCACTACCAATTTACTTGAAAGAATAGCTGGTCTGTATTTACAGCTAACGGGCCCACGCTTGTTTATAATGCTCCCGGTGAGCCAGGTGACAGGTGCCGTTGACTTTCCTTCACTCTTTTCCTCATCCCTGTAAGATGCAGGCTTATTATAAATGTGCTTTTTCTATGACAAGGACCAGAGCCGGCACTCTCGGCCTCTTCTTAGGGAAGATAGCAATGGTACTGGTGGGGTAAATGGATTGAACTTCCAGAGCTGGGTTTATATCCTAGATCCGTCACTTTCTATCTGCGTTACTTTGAGCAAATCACTTAACCCTCTTCAGCTCTACTGCTGATGGTTTCTTATGTGCAAGATAGAAATAACAATCCTATTTCTTCGGGCTGCTAGAAGGATGGCATGAAATATGGTATGCAGGTGCCCACAGCACACACACTGGGCATGTGCTATACAATGGAACACGTGTCCATTCTTCCCTTCCTTCTAGGTCAAGCCACAGGGCCTGGCAAATACTAGGCACTCAATAAATGGTTGAAAGAATATATAGGACTTGGGCGGGGGCAGGGGATAGGTGGACAAGATCAGCCTCCCTGCTTCTGGCCAATGGGAAAGTTCGGTGGAGGCCTCTGAACTCAGATTTTGAAAAGTCCCTATCCTCTTCCTGCTTGGTTGTTGATGGGCCTTTCCAGTTCATTGTACAATTTTAAGACTCCCAGACCAGATGGCTGGAGAGGTCCCTAGGAGCCAGGACTCTCTTTAATGAAAGAACCCATATCAAATTACCACCAGCAGTAAAAGATCATGTTGGATGACATAACTCGCTTGTCCAAGGGGCAGCTGCCTTCAGGCATGGCTAAATCCAGGAGTCAGCGACTGTTGTCCATTCTCTCTTAATTTTTCCCCTGAGTTCATTTCAAGATGGCTCTCTTCATGAGGTAGGTCCTAGATTCCTACATTCCAATGGTTTTAGTTTAAGACAAGGATTGCCAATGGGTCAAATGAGGCCCGTTGCTCATTTTTGTAAATAAAGTTTTATTAGAATACAGCCACACCCATTCATTGAAGTATCTATAGTCTATGGATACTTTTGCACTAGAGGCAGCAGCATTGAGTAGCTGCAACACAGACTGAATAGCCCAAAAAGCCTAAAATATTTACCATCCAGCCCTTTACAGAAAAAAAGTTTGCCAATCCCTGACCTAAGTGAAAGATCTCTACTTTTGCCATGCATGAGTATAAACTCTCAAAGGACATGTTTGGGACATGATTTTCTCCCTGAATCACTCTCTGGGGCCAGGGATGTAAAAAACTCTGACTGGCCAGTCTTCATCCTGGAACCATCTTTGTGGCTGGGAGCTGGAACTGGGCAGGACACCTTGATGGAAAGCCCCACTGAGGCCAGAGGGAATAGAAGAGCAGCACTTCCCCTGGGGAAAAGCAAAGCACTGTCACCACAGAAAAAGAGAGAAGAATTGCTAGAAAAATCGGGGAAGCCCATTACAAATGAATGAATGAATCAACATAGCTTGGGGTGACAGGCACAAATGAAAACTCCCTGCTTTTCAAAAGCATCCCGTCCCAGAAAGTTCACTTCGATACAAGTTTTGGGTCAAACAGCAGATGCTTATTTTCTGGAAGAAGAACTCACCCGGACTCCTGTGATCAAGAATCGCAGCACTCTCACCACTCATCATCATTCTCACCACTGATGATTCAGCAGAGGAAAGAGAAAACAAAATTTAAAAACCATTGATTCTTCAGTTCGAGATATTGCCAAGGGCGGAGGCTGAATTGTTCATGCCTCTTAAGCCAGGGCTATAATCTGAAGCTGGAAATGACCCTTCAGACACTGCCAAGATCCTCCCTTGTCTCTGGTTAAAGGGTTAGAGATGCTACCTCTTTCCCCAGTGGGGCTATGAAGATAACCCAAGTTCAAACAATTTAGACCAGGAATGCACATACCTGGCAGGTGTCACTCCTCCCTCCATGAGTGTGGAAGGCATAGCTAATCAATCACGGGGATTTTTCAACACAGTAGCCATGCAGTCGTTACTAGTTGATATTTATCTCTTTTGGTTAGCCAGAGCCCAGAGTCTTCATCTGGCCACAAAGAAGACCTTGCAGTACCTTCCTCATTCTAAATACCTACCCCCTTGGGAGGATCGCTTGAGCTCATGAGTTCAAGACCAGCCTGGGAGATATTGTGAAAGCCTGTCTTTATGAAAAAAAAAATTTTTTGAATTAGCCAGAAGTGATGAGGCACACCTGTAGTCCCTGCTACTCAGGAGGATGAGGTGGGAGGATTGCTTGAGCCCAGGAGGTGGAGGGTGCAGTGAGCTGAGATGGCTCCACTGCACTCCGGCATGGACAACAGAGTGAGACCCTGTCTCAAAAAACAAACCAAACCAAAACAAAAAAAACTGCCTAATACCTATTTCTCCATCAATTCCCAGATGTTAACAGTCCTTGTTTCAAAAACATTAAATGAGAAACCAAATGTCCGTCAATGGATGAGTGGATTTAAAAAATGTTTTGTATGCATCTACAAAGGAATACTATTTAGCCTTAAAAATAAAGGGAAGTTGGGCCGGGCGCGGTGGCTCACACCTGTAATCCCAGCACTTTGGGAGGCCAAGGTGGGCGGATCATGAGGTCAAGAGATTGAGACCATCCTGGCTAACACGATGAAACCCTGTCTCTACTAAAAACACAGAAAAAGATTAGCTGGGTATGGTGGCACATGCCTGTAGTCCCAGCTACTCAGGAGACTGAGGCAGGAGGCAAAAGTTGCAGTGAGCTGAGATTGTACCACTGCACTCCAGCCTGGGCAACAGAGCGAGATTCCATCTCAAAAATAAAAATTAAAAATAAAATAAATAAATAAATAAATAAATAAATAAATAAATAAATAAAGGAAAGTCAGATACTTGCTCCATGAATGAAACTTCCCAAGACATTATGCTAAATGAAATAAGCCAGACGCAAAAGGACAAATATTGTATAATTTGCTTATATGAGGTATCTAGAATAGTCAAATTTGTGGAGACAGAAGGTAAAATAAAGGTTCCCAGGGCCTGGGAGGAGAGAGAATGGGGAGTTCATGTTGAATGGGTGCAGAGTTTTAGATGGATGGTGGTGATGGTTGTACAACAATCTGAATTTGCTTAATGCCACTGAGCTGGACACTTAAAAGTGGTTAAAATGGCAAATTTGATGTTATGTATTTAACAAATAGCTTTCCATTGCCAGCATGATGTTAAGGATCTTTACTGTTCCTGTCCACAATTCCAGCTTTATCCCTCTATTCTTGATATTTGCAATGCTCCTGCCACACATTCAATACTAAAAAAACATAGTCCACGTTTGTCTGTTTTTATCATCGTCCCTTACTCAAGCTATTTCTGCAGCCTGTGGAGCAGACTGTGGTGTTACACATTCCTTTTTGCCCAGATCTTATAACCCATTCCTCCTTTTTTTTTCCTTTGGGGACTCCTTTTCCACACCACATGACCTCAATATCCTGCAAATCTCACTCTAAACCCACCTTTCTTCTTTAATCCTCATTAAAGTCCTTTGAGGCAGAATTCATCTCACTTTTCATGCTTTCCCATAGCACCTTGCTTTATGAGCTCATCTGTTTGCCTTGTTCTAAGAGAGGTTGTGTTTGTCTTTCTCCTCCACCCTTTCCCCTTGATAATACAGAATCACACTGAGTTCAGATATGCATGGCCATGAGAAACACGCACCATAATGCCCGTTCAGGAATGAATTCAGAACATTGTTCCCAGGGATTCTCGTGCATAAGCTCACCTAGGAGTGTCTTTCAAACGTAGGTTCTTGCCTCACCCTAGAGATCCCAGTTCAGTTTGTTCAGTGCAGGTGGTTCATGGACCACCCTTTGAGAAACATTGTTCTGGAACCTAAGTCAACGTAAGTTTTAAACTCCAGTCTGTGATAGTATAAGCCGGAGACTGGGGTAAATAGCAATGGGTATTAAGAAGAAAGCTGCAATATGTACCTAAATGTAATATTTCTTTAAATTTCACTGCATTTTTTATTTCATGACCAATCTATTTCTTACTTTGTTTCATGCAAATAATACTAAATATTGTCATTTCCATAACTAGTTTCTCTCTTTTTTTTTCTTGGCAAGGTCACCAAGGCTGGAGTGTAATGGTGCTATCATGGCTCACTACAGCTTCTGCCTCCTGGGCTCAAGCAATCCTCCTACCTCACTCAACCTCCCAGTAGCTGAGATTACAGACACAGGCTATGTCCATGCTAATTTTTGTACGTTTTGTAGAGCTGGGGTTTCATCAAGTTGTCCAGGCTGGTCTCAAACTCCTGGCCTCAAGTAATCTGCCCACCTCAGTCTCCCAAAGTGCTGGGATTACAGGCATGAGTCACAATGCCTGGCCTTGTTTTTCTATAATAGTAGAATTGTGAGATTCTCCCTGAGGTTGTCACTTTCTACTCGATTAACCACACCTAGGCTATTTTAACCACCATGATAAACCATGGGTAAGTACCACCATCCATATGAAGAGAGCAACCTGATTTGTAGGCATAGCGCGTAGGAGGTAACACCCAGCCTCCATTCGTGCATTCAACTAATATCTACCCAGCACCGTGCCATGGAAATGTACCCTGAGAAGGTAGATAAATAAAAGATTGAATAATCTGCCAGTTAGAATAGCCAAGCTGATAATCTGGGAGGCTGAACCAAAAGTTGTTGATAAAGTGACTGTCCAGTAAGACGTAAAGGAAGAGGAATACCTCTAACCCACGAATTCACCATGGTCATTCTTATTTCTCATTGCTTGCCTTCTCCAAACCTTTAATTTAACAACCTCAAGGTCTCTTCTTTGACCATCCCTGTACCAATTGTAGTGACTCAAGGAGTGATGCAAGCAAATTCATCAGGTTCAAGTCATGTTTCATCCCTGGGGCTGAAAAGGGGAGGCTGGGTCAGTTGTTATCCAACCATAAAGACTAGAAACCAGGGAGGGGCAGTTCCCCAAAGGAAAATGCTTTGCGATAATCAGAAGTTAGGGCTGTGTTTGTTAGTTTGGATAAAGAAGCTGTAATATTATATATATACATACATATATATATATATATATATATATATATATATATATGATGGAATACTATTCAGTGAGTGGATAAAGAAACTGTGGTATAGATATACGATGAAATATACAGATATACGATGAAATACTACTCATTCCTAAAAAGGAATTAATTAATGGCATTTGCAGCAACCTGGATGAGATTGGAGACTATTATTCTAACTGAAGTAGTTCAGGAATGGAACACCAAACATCGTATGTCCTCACTCCTAAGTGGGAGCTAAGCTATGAGGATGCAAAGGCCTAAGAATGACACAATGGACTTTGAGGACTCAGAGTGAAAAAGTGAGAAGGGGGTGAGGGATAAAAGACTACAAATTGTGTGCAGGGTATACTGCTTGGGTGATGGGTGCACCAAAATCCCACAAATCACCACTAAATAACTTACTCATGTAACCAAACACCTGTTCCCTAATAACCTAAGGAAATAAAAAATTTAAGTTAAAAAAAAAGAAGTTAGGGCTAATGCCAGATGACCCCAACAGATTCCCCTTTGCAAAGCTCTCTCTACATTAATAAATCCAGCTGTGTAAACTCATTGCTCCAAGGAATTATGACTCCATTGGGGTCCTTCCGTCCCCATCCCTAGTCCTTGCCCGCCAGCATTTCAGGGCTCTACATTCTGTCCCTGAAATACGCCTACACCTGGCATGACAGGATGAGGAATTAGGAACCGGTTACTGGTAATGGAAGAGGCAGACAGTCTCTGCTTTTTCCCATCACAAACAGGCAACTATGAGAGAGGTCGTTAGAAAAGATGTGATCCCTGAAGAGCTCCCATTTGTAGACCTTTAAATTTTTCCACTGCACCCTGGTATGGCTATTCATTAATATTATTATTATCTTCCATTGACATGAATGGGAGTACTGATTGCTCCTTTCCCACAAATCTCTCCATTGCCATACTCGCTTTTAGACAAATACCAACCTAAAGGCCAATGATTGACTCTCAATCATTGAGAGTCACAAATTACCACTAACAAATTTACTCATGTAACCAAACACCACCTGTTCCCCAATAACCTAAGGAAATTTTTTTAAAAATTAAGTTACCAAAAGAAGTTAGGGCTAATACTAGATGACCCCAACAGATTCCCCTTTTCAGAGGTCTCTCTACATTAATAAATCCAGCTGTGTAACCTCATTGCTCCCAGGGAGTATGACCCCCTTGGGGCCCTTCCCTGGCTCCTAGACTTTATGGTTGGGTGAGAACTGGCCCAGCCTCCCCTTTTCAGCCCCAGAGATGAAACATGGCTTGAACCTGATGAAATTTAGCATTTGTTTTGCCAAATGAATAATGGAAGAGGACTGGAAATAAGGAAGAAGATTGAAGTCCCACAACTGAGCTGCCTGTGCCAAGCTGCCTGCCACCATCTTGGGAACCTTTGCTTCTTTTTATTTCTCTCTGTTGCCCTCCAAGATGCCTTCTTCTGCCTGCCCCACTTCCACATATTCTTATTTCTGGAGCCACACCACTGGTTCCATAGTTTGGGGTAGAGAGAGAGAGAAATCTCTTTGAAATAAAGCATGGCACAGTGAACACAAAGGGCCTATGGAGCCAAACACGCAAGCCCATGCCCTAGTCCTGCCCTTCCTTAGCTGGGTGCCCTTGAGCTGTTACCAATCAATCCTTCAGTGCAGCTTTGGTTGTTTGTTTTTTCAACTTTTATTTTAGGCTCAAGGAGTACATGTGCAGCTCTGTTATGAGTAAATTGTGTGTCACAGAGGCTTGGGGTACCTGTTATTTTGTCACCCAGGTAATAAGCATAGTACTTGATAGGTCGTTTTTTGATCCTCACCCTCCTCCCACCCTCCACCCTCAAGTAGGCCCCGGTATTTGTTGTTTCCTTCTTTGTGCCCATGTGTATTCAATGTCTAGCTCCCTCTTTTAAATGAGAACATGCAGTATTTGGTTTTCTGTTCCTATGTTAGTTTGCTGAGGATAATGGCCTCCAGCTCCATCCATGTTGCTGCAGAGGACATAATCTCATTACTTTTTATGGAACAGACTCAGTTTTATGGACATAAATGAAGACCATCCAAATATGAACAAGCAAAGGCTATTTATTTGGAGCTTGCTGTAGCAATGGAGTCAGCCACCATTACTTGCATTTGGCAGAGACTCAAAAGCAGACAGAGGACTGGGAAAGTGTCACCGTGGAGAAAAGGGGTGACTTCAGGTCTGCCTGATCAGAAGCTGTCAACACTGGGAAGCGGTAGGGGAATAATTAGAAGTGGTCATCTTATGTGATTGGTTAGAGGGCATATTTGGCTTTCTCTGGTTGGTCTTAAGTTGGAAATAGGAACAAAAATTAGGGAAGCTGTCAGTTTATTGACCAAGTTTTGACCCTGACCATATTGGGCTGATTTCTGCAGAGGTTGTGCTTTGATTCCTTGGCTGGTGGCTACAGAGGTGCCAGGTCACAGATCTGTTGTCATATATGGTCTGGCCATTGTTCATTTGTATATTTAGTGTCTCCATTTCCTCCCTGGTAAAATGGAGATGAAAATAGTCCTCAACTCATCGGACTGCAGGGAGAACAATAAGGCACGGTTTAAAAACCACTTGGCCTCACATCTGCTATTCATTCATGCATTCGACAAATGTTTTTTCAAGCACATCTTCTTGGTGATGGCAATAGTACGAAAAGCAACCAAGTGGACAGACACGGGGACTCACACCTGTAATCCCAGCACTTTGGGAAGCTGAGGTGAGTGGATCACTTAAGATCAGGAGTTCAAGACCAGCCTGGCTAACATGGTGAAACTCCCATTTACCAAAATTTTGGTAAAAATTTCTGGAAGCCAGGCATGGTGGTATCGCCAGTAATCCCAGCTACTGAGAGGTTTGTTAAAAATCTCGCTTTTAAACCAGGAGGTGACAGAAAGTGAGCCTCAAAATCGCAATTCACCGCATCTCTTTAGCCTGGTGACAGCTGAGACCTCGTCTCAAAAAAAAAAGAAAAGAAAAGAAAAGCTTAAAGCAAGAAGGTCTTAATTTCATGGAACTCCTATTCTCGTGGTGACAACCATAGACAACCCATAAGGCAGCAAACAACAGATAGAACAACTTCAGACCATGATAAATGTTATAAAGACAATAAAGAGGGCATGGGAACACAGTTTATTGGGGAGTGCAGGCAGGTTGTTACTTTAGAAAGGGAGTTCAGTATCAAGTATCTATAATAAACAATAATTTATCGTATATTTTCAAATAGCTAGAAAAGTAGGTTTTGAATATTCTAAACATGATCCTGACATTTTCTCTACATATATGGAAATACCACACTGTGCCCCATAAATATGTACAATTATCTGTCAGTTAAAAATAATAATAATTTTTTAAGTAAGCAAAAAAAAAAAAGATCTGGAAAAAAGAAAGGGTGTTCAGGAAAGACCTACTTATAAGGATGATATCAGGCCTGGAAGAAGCCAGCCACACAATGGGCCGGGGTAAGAGAAGTCTAGACAGAGGGGAACAGATGGTGCACAGGCCTAAGATATGGCATTTTCAAGGAGCGTGACAAAGGCCAGAGTGCCTGGAACAGGCAATTGCTGGACGGAGGAAGATGAGGACCTGATGTCAGAGAGACAGGCTTGGGTCAGCTCACAGACAGCCGATCAGCCTGCCCAGGCATTCGGGGTGATGGACGTCCTAAATACTCCAACTTGATCATCACGCATTTTATGCTTGCATCAAAATATCACGTGACCCCCTTAAATACGTACCATTACCATGCATCCATTTTTAAAGAGCAAAGAGAAGTCATTGTTGGGTTGAAACAAGGCAGTGACAAGTAACCTAATTTTTACTTCCAATGGATTGTCCAGAATTAAGAAACCATCACGGTGATCTGGACAAGGGGTGGCTGTGGCTTAGACTAAGGCACATCAGAGACAAAGGAAAATTATCCAATTCAGTGTGTCTGTTTGGGGCAGAGCTGATAAAGCTTGCTGCTGGAGCAGGACTTGAATAGGAAAGAAAAGAGAAGAAGCAGAGATGCTTCCTGGGTATGGTGGATGGAGAAGGAGCCACAGTTATTATCTTAATGACTACATTAGCCAATTTGGGTGGGGACGACATGCTTATCCTCATCTCAAGCCTGTTTTGAAGACACGTGAAAAATAACTTTGAGGGCAGAGCACGGTGGCTCATGCCTGTAATCCCAACACTTTAGGAGGCCAAGGCAGGAGAATCGCTTGAGGCCAGGAGTTCGAGAGCAGCCTGCACAACATAGGGAGACCCCCGTATCTATAAAGAACTTTAAAAAATAGCTGGGCATGCTGATGTGCACCTGTAATCCCAGCTACTCAGGAGGCTGAGATGGGAGGATTGCTTGAGCCTGGGAGGTTGAGGCTGCAGTGAGCTATGATTATACCACTGCACGCCAGCCTGGACAACAGAGCAAAACTTGTTGCTAAAAAAAATAAAATAACTTTGTGGTCCAGAGCTCCATGAATGCACATGGACAGACTCGTTTTTCTGTCTTATCTCTTCTTATTTGACTCGCAGCGCTCAGTGAAGGCAGCTGCCTAGAAAAGCCACCCCCATTCCTCTCAGAGCCCCTCCCTTCCTTTCCATGGCAGGAGGGGGAGAGAGGTTGCCACAGCCAAACTTTCCTAATTACCTTCACAGCGGCTCGCAGGTCCCTGGCTGACTCTCCTGAGAAAGAGAAATCGCCTTTAGATGTGGGGCCCAAGCAGGGAGCTGGCCTTTGATTGGCCAGAGATAATTGGGCTCTTGTCTGGGTCTGGGAATGGTCTGTTCAGGAACATTAGCGAAGGCCACTGGCGTCTTGCTGGGACTGGGCATGCAGAGAGACAGAATGAACCAAGCAAGGGGCCTTCTGGTCATCAGAAACGCCGCTGGGGCCCTCGGCTGCCTTGGATCCCCTGGGGGTGGAAGGAGGACCAGCCCACTGGCATTTTCAGGAGCTATGGTGGGTGTCCTCTCTGATTGCTTCTCCCAAAAGCCCCCCTTTTGGAACAAAGTGGACACAGCACCAAGTTCCAAGAAGCTGAGAGATTTGGGTTCAATCACCTACTCTACCCTTGATCCAGTTCACTTTCATGAACCTCCATTTTCACATCTGTAAAATGGAGATAATGACACTACCTTGTTGGTTTTGTTCAAGGGTTAAGGGAAGTCTTATATACGAAAGTGTCTCAAAGAGTCCATAGAACATAACTGATCAATAGGGTTCCTTTCATCCCCAACTTTTGATGGGGCCATTCTTGAAATGTTTTCCTGGTCCTGGCACCCAACTCAAACCATATGAGCCCCCAGACTCTTCCTGGACTCCTCCAGTGGGGAGTGATCTCCCCTACCCCACATTCCAACCCGCCTTCCTCGTCCCCACCCTCACTGCCTCTTGGCTCCTACTGAAGCCACTTGATGGACTACTGACAAGGTCCCTGTTACAACAGTTGTTGCCATTTACTAAATGTTTGCTACACACCAGGCTGTGTGTTGAGCATTTTCCATGCGTTATCCCGTGTCATCCTCACATCTACCCTACAAGGCAGTGTCATTAACATCTCTCTTTTAGACATAAGGAAACAGAGGCTCAGAAACGCTAAAACAGGCTACACACAGTGGCTCACACCTATAATCCTAGCATTTTGGGAGGCCGAGGTGGGAAAATAACTTGAGGCCAGGAATTTGAGACCAGCCTGGGTAACATAGCTAGACCCCATCTTTAGAAACATAAAAAATAAATTAGCCAGGTATCAAAAATAAATTAGCTGAGTAACCTGTAGTCCCAGCTACTCAGAAGGCTGAAGTGGGAGGACTGCTTGAGTCCAGGAGTTTGAAGCTACAATGAGCTATGATTGTGCTCTAGCCTGGGCAACACAGTGAGACCCTGTCTCAAAAAAGAGAGACAGAGAGGAAGGAAGGAAGGAAGGGAGGGAGGGAGGGAGGGAGGGAGGGAAAGGAGAGAAAGGGGAGAAAGAAAGGAGAGAAAGAAAAAGAAAGAAAGAAAGAGAGAAAGAAAAGAAAAAAAAGGAGAAAGAAAGGCTAAAACGCTTCTGCAAAGTTGCTCCATTAGTAAATGGCAGAGCTGGCCTTCAGACCCTTGGCCTGTCAGACACCAGCATCTACATCCTAACTACCACACTGTACCTGGGTGACATCGCCATTTAACATGCTCTCTGCACATGCTCACCTTACTTCCTCACTCAAGGTTCATAATAATCCAGAAAAGGAGGAATTATTTTCTCTCTTCTCTATCAAACTTACTTCATACATGAAAAAATAAAATCAAGGCCCAGCAGGATAAAGTAACTTACGCAAATCTCACCTCAGTTAATGGATTTTAACCTATGAGGCATATGGGTGAGGAATAAGGACACAGCATTGCAATACAGCCTTTTCCCATCAACATAGCCTGTTTCTTAGGAAACAAAAATGCAGTTATCCTAGGACCTCATTGCTGGTTGTAAATGTGAAGTTAGAGCCTTATTTCTAACTCTGGAATTAAATCGTTCACCCTTGCGTTTAGAATGTGAGAATTAACAACTGTCGGTTATTTTCTGATACTTGTCACATTTTCTCTAAAGGGCAAAGATGAAGGCATCTTCTCTGTGTCAGCAGGAAAATCCCCAGGAAAAGACCAAAAAATAAAAAAAAGAGCTTCCTAGGCTGTCAATTAAACAAGAGCCTGTTCATGTGCATCCATGGAGCTCTGGACTACAAAATTATTTTATTTTTTTTAGCGACAAGCTCTTGCTCTGTTGCCCAGGCTGGAGTGCAGTGGTGAAATCATAGCTCACTGCAGCCTTGACCCTCGACCTCCCAGGCTCAAGCAATCCTCCCGCCTCAGCCTGCCAGGTCCAGGAAAACATTTAAAAAATGGCCCCATCAGGCCGGGCGCAGTGGCTCACGCCTGTAATCCCAGCACTTTGGGAGGCCGAGGCAGGGGGATCACGAGGTCGGGAGATCGAGACCATCCTGGCTAACACGGTGAAACCCCGTCTCTACTAAAAATACAAAAATAAAAGTTAGCCGGGCGTGGTGGCAGGCGCCTGTAGTCCCAGCTACTCAGGAGGCTGAGGCAGGAGAATGGCGTGAACCCGGGAGGCGGAGGTTGCAGTGAGGTGAGATCCGGCCACTGCACTCCAGCCTGGGCGACAGAGCGAGACTCCGTCTCAAAAAAAAAAAGAATGGCCCCATCAAACCATACTCTTCTCTTGCACAAATGCTGTTTCCTAGATAAGGTCTTGAAATGTGTTATACCCAATTTTAATTACACTCAAAGGAAGGGGCAGGTTTTTCAGAAGTGTCTAGAAAAAGGATGGCAAATTCCCGGTCGTTGCTATGAAAAAGGGTGGTAACTTTTGGGTGTTGCCATGGCAATGGTCAACTGACCTGGCACTGGCGGGCATGTCTTCTGGAGAGGTGCTTTTGCCTCTTCCCTGTTTCAGCCAGTCTTCAGTCTGGTCCAGAGTAAAGTCCCACCTCCTACCTCACTTGCATAACTCTTCCTTATTTCTCAGCATCACATCAGTAGCTTGAAATTAACCGTGGTAGGAGTATTTACACCACAGTAATAAACAAACGCTACAAATCAGAGTTTTGTTGTTTTCGTTTTTGTTTTCGGAAAACTGGTTGTTAAACATTTACCAGCACACTACTGGTAAACTAGCAGAACAGGAGGGTGGTTAAGGGCACAAGCATTGTAAGCAGACAGACTGGGAAGCCTGCACATATTTACTTTGCACATCAGAAGAGTAGCAGGCAAGATGCCATCACGGTTCGTAGCCCAGCTCTGCCATATATTGACAGGGTGACCTTGGACAAGTGATTCTACCCCTCTACGGATAAGAATTCTCATTGGGAAAAACGGTGGTAGGAAGAGTGAATGCTCACCTCACTGCATTGTTGTGTGTATTTAATGAAACATTGGGTGCAGACCCTTCAGTCAGGTGCTTTAGCTTATTAAGAACTCAAGAAATAGTAGCTTCAAAAGCCAGGAGCTTGAAGACAGAGAAGAAATAGCCCAGCAAGGAAAGAACGAGAGGGCTTGGAGGAAAGCGTTGCCTTCTACAGGGTGAGACCAGACAGCAATGAAGGAAGAATCAGAAAATCCTGGCTTGACTGCAAACCACACCCGTTATATAATTGGGTGCCCAATCGCAACTGTTCTCAGCTTAATTGTCATGAAAAGACTCTTATGAGGATGAAATAGAGCAACACCTATAAAGTATCCAGCCTAATTCAGGGTGTTCAGTCAGCCTTGAGTACCACCCTTCTCTCAATCTGCCACATCAACTGCCTGGTGTTCAACAGTGGATAGAGATTTGCCATCTCTTCCCACAGCCAGAGCTGTTTCATCCTTGATGGTTTCTCTCCCCTCAGCAGCACTCCCCCTCCTCCACTGTCCCTGGGCACTGCCCACACCCCAGTCCCGGCCACCATCATCTCCCATCGAACTCATGAGCCTCCCTTGAGATTCAGGTTTCACCCTTTCTCATTGGTTCATTTCCTCATTATATATTCGACTCTGCCACCTTCTCCCAAGAGCAGTCTTCAGGACGCAGATGAGAATGTTTTCTATATGGTCTAATTGCACTCCAGGGAGTCTTACCCGGAGTCTCATCCCTCACTGATGAACAGAAACTCCTCAATGTCTTCCGGAGCCTCCGTTCCTGTTGAGTCTGGAGAGGGGCTCCTTCTCCACCCCGGAAGTCGGGCAGCTCCCCTAAGTCGTTTCTCGCCCACTTTAAGAACCTTTGGTGCATTCTCCACCCACTCGTGTTGGCTCCAACGTGGGAGTGTTGGAGTGGGCTTAAAGTTCACCTCTCGACACTCAGTTACTGAAAATGTCCCCACACACCATCATGAGTGAACACCTCACCCTCAAACACCGCAGCTGGCTGAGGCGTTGTTGTCTTTCTGAAACAGGTTCTGTGAAAGCCCAGTTCTCAGAGTGAAGGTCATTCCAGCAGGGGTGCCGGACAAAAGACTAGTAAGATGTTTATACCCTGGGAATGAATCAGAAGACAGGGCCATAGTGGTAGCATCTGACAAAGTGAGGCTACAAGGAAAAGCAATCTGAGCTGCAATATTGGGCACATATCAGAAAATGGAGTGCAAGATGAGTTTTTTAATAGATAAATGATTCATAGGAAACTTTATGGGGTTGATATCACACCAGCATGAGAGCTGACCTTGTAATGCAGGGCAGGTGAGCCCCAAAACCGGGGCTTAGCCCACAGAGATTCTTGCCTTCACTCAGGAAAGAATTCAAGAGCAAGCTGGTGGTAGAAGAAAGCTTAGCTTTAATGAGGCAGCAGCCGTGTTACAATCTCATGATCGCTCCTGCAGAGCAGGGCTACCCCATAAGCAGTGTGTTGAAAGTAGCAGCCTAGGGTCAAGTCTGCAGTCATAGTTATACCCAATTTTAATTACATGCAAATGAAGGGGCAGGTTTTTCAGAAGTGTCTAGAAAAAGGATGGCAACTTCCCGGTCGTTGCTATGAAAAAGGGGGGTAACTTCTGGGTGTTGCCATGGCAATGATCAACTGACCTGGCACTGGCGGGCATGTCTTCTGGAGAGGGTGCTTTTGCCTCTTCCCTGTTTCAGCCAGTCTTCAGTCTGGTCCAGAGTAAAGTCCCACCTCCTACCTCACTTGCATAACTCTTCCGTATTTCTCAGCATCACATCAGTAGCTTGAAATTAACCGTGGTGGGAGTATTTACACCACAATAATAAACAAACGCTACATATCAGAGTTCCGTTGTTTTTGTTTGTGTTTTCGGAAAGCTGGTTGTTAAACATTTACCAGCACACTGCTGGTAGACTAGCAGAACAGGAGGGTGGTTAAGGGCACAGGCATTGTAACCAGACAGACTGGGAAGCCTGCACACATTTACCTTGCTGAGCCTCAATTTTATAATCTGTAAAATGGGTTGAGCCGCCTGAAAGGGATTCATTCAGCTTCAGTGCTCTCACTGTACAAAGTGCTTAGCACAGTCTCAGGGACATAGAAAACACTCCTTAAAAATGGCAATAACCATGCTGCTGGTGCCACTACAACAGAGCTCTGGGTTTCTCCTTCTGACATTGTCTTCACAGTCAGGCCTAACCAGCTTAAAAGAGACACTCAGGGCCAAAGTGAAGCTGAATATATATAGTTTCAGAAGCACCAAAGTCGAGAAGAAAATTTTTACAACGTCTCATCTTTGCCAACTTACTTTTTGGGTGTTTGTTAAAGAAACTGAATTCAAAAAGCCAAGTCATTCTAGGAGGATTTTTCAATAATTGCCTTTTTTCCCTTCAGATGTTCAGAGATGATTTCCGCCACCATCGAGATACAGATAAAAAGGAAGTCGAGTGTTTCAGTGCCAAGCCCAGCCTGCCTCATGAGCAGGGAGGTTATAACAAGAAGATAGCTGTCTCCGAGAAAAGCTAATCCGTCGTTTTCATGTCCAACCTTTACAAATTGTGCCCGTGTGGCAGAGTCTGAATCACTCTCTCTAACAGCCTCTGAAAACAAATGCAAAACCTTTCAAGTTCATTCAAAGTCATTACAGCACTTTCTAGAACTGAATCAATTACCGTAACCTCTGTGGGTGTGTAAAATATGAAATTACCAGCACCCTCACAGAGCCACAGAATTGGTAAATTAGCAAAAATTGATTATGGGAGCTTTGGGAGCAGCCCCTGGTGTATTAAGTGTCTTGATGACAAACAGCAATATATTATTTGTGAAATTTTGCTTGATGAAATTGTCTTGTCCGTTAACGGTGCTTTGCCTCGGTTACTGCTGATTTTACCATCTCAGAAATTGACATGGGGGTTGAGCGTACCATGTTGTGACTGATAAAAACAAGACAATCCAATTGTTCTGATAGAGCCAATATGTATTTTGTATCAAGATGAGAGTTTGGGCTTTCCAAATGAGCTTACCACGGTTTCTCCTCTCTGGACACCGTGGGTCATACGTAGAGAACAGACTATTATTTAAACACTTTCGATGTGGGAGAGCTGTTTGTCCTTCTCATCACTCCCTTCTCATAATCCATTTCTTACCCTCCTTCCCCCATGTTATCCTATGGATCCACTTTCTGAGCCAGGTTGATTAAGGGCAGGATCACTGTACCCTAAAAGGTCAGTGTCTCCAATCCCAGCACTTTGGGAGGCCAAGGTGGGCAGATCACGAAGTCAGGTGATCAAGACCATCCTGGCCAACACGGTGAAACCCCATCTCTACTGAAAATACAAAAAAAAAAAGCTGGGCATGGTGGCACATGCCTGTAGTCCCAGCTACTCTGGAGGCTGAGGCAGGAGAATCACTTGAACCCAGGCCACGGAGGATGCAGTGAGCCAAGATCACGCCACTGCACTCCAGCCTGGGTGATAGAGTGAGACTCTGTCTCAAAAAAAAAAACAGTCTGTGTTCCCCGTGTAGCATTCTTCTAGTTCCTGCTGCTTTCTTGGTTTATGTCTTGATTTGTCTCAAAGCAAAAAGATAAGCTTCAGATTGTCTTTTCTTGGAAAGGAGACAGAAAAACAAAGGAATGTGGACAATACCTCCCAGCACTAGCACTCTGAGACCTTATAGGATGTCTATCTGGCTCTAATAATGACCCCACTATATATAAGAACCCCTTCCTCTGCCAACCCAGTCATAGCTGAATGATCCCAGGCATGAGCACCCGGTTGGACCTGGGAAAATCGGATTCCCTACTGGGAATTTGATATTTGGAAGACCAAGATTTAGAAACTGCATGTCATTGGATCTAATGCACTCCAATGAGAAGCATCATGGATTCTTGAGCTCATGTCCCAGAGCAGACTTGGTTTTTGCCTTTATTGATTCTTGGTTATTCAATACTTTCTGGAGCTCCTTAGTACTAAAGTCCCATCTTCTTTCCCCTTCACCTTCCACCATGATTGTAAGTTTCCTGAGGCCTCCCCAGAAGCAGAAGCTGCTCTGCTTCCTATACAGCCTATACAGCCTGCAGAACTGTGAGACAATTAAACGTCTTCTTTTATAAATCACCCAGTCTCAAGTATTTCTTTATAGCAATGCAAGAGCAGATGGTTACACCCTCCAATCTAGCTACACCAAAATAATGCCCACCCATCCCCTGGTCTACAAGAAAAGTTAACCAGTATGAGTTAAGTTGGTGATTTCTCTCCAACCCATGAACATTTTCCTGCCACCAATACTTTAAACGTTGAACATGAAAACATGCTAAGTGGGCCGGGCACAGTGGCTCATGCCTGTAATAGCAGCACTTTGGAAGGCCAAGACAGGTGGATCACCTGAGGTCAGGAGTTCAAGACCAGCCTGGCCAACATGGTGAAACCCCAACTCTACTAAACATACCAAAATTAGCCCAGTATGGTGGTCACACCTGTAGTCCCAGGTACTCCGGAGGTTGAGGCAGGAGAATCACTTGAACTGGAAGGTGGGGGTTGCAGTGAGCCAAGATCACGCCACTGCACTCCATCCAGCCTAGGCAACAGAGTAAAACTATGTCTCAGTAAATAAATAAATAAATATTCCCTCACTGCTCAACTCATGGGCCCTCACAGCTCCTAAGCTCATAAAGCCATGAGATCTTCTCTCCAGGGAAGGGAGACAGCAGGGGAAAGTGGAAAAGCCCCAGCTTTGGTGTCAGGGACACCCAAATTCAAATCCTGCCTCTGCCTGTTAGTGTCTGTGTGCTTTGAGGCTCGTTGTTTATCTGAACCTCAGTCCTGTCTGTGAGATGAGCATAATATGGACATTTCCCCGTGGGTTTGCTGTGAGCACAAAATAAGATAACAACTGCAAAGCCCAAACAAGATTTCTAGTCTGTAGTAAGATTTTTTTTTAAATCATGGAATTTTGCGTGTTTTTAGCCAGACTGCATTGAGACTGTACTCTGTGCCTGTACTAAGCCCCTTTCTTGTGCTGTGTCTTTTTATTGTCACATGGGACCACTGAGGGTGGTAGTTTTGGGCCCCACTTTACAGAAAAGGAAACTATGCTCAGGGAGGTTTAGTAACTTGTCCAAAGCCACACAGCTGCAAACAGCTACTAAATAGGATCTGATTGTAAATCCACACCATGACTCTGTCTCCACCCAATACGGGGTGTGGAGTGTGGGGTCTGTGAGCTATTTGCAAGTTATTATTTCCTCCTCCTCATCACCTAGACTGGGTCTCCAGTTTCCTGATAGTTTGTTCTTGTTTGTTTGTTTGTTTGTTTTAGACAAGGTCTCCCTGTATTGCCCAGGCTGGAGTGCAGTGGTGTGATAGCTCACTGCAACCTCTGCCTCCCAGGCTCAACTTTATTCTCCCACCTCAGCTTCCTGAGTAGCTGGGATCACAGGCACATGCCACCATGCCCAGCTAAGTTTTGGTAGAGATGGGGTTTCGCTATGTTCCCCAGGCTAGCCTTGAACTCCTGGGATCAAGTGATCTGCCTGCATTGGCCTCCCAAAGTGCTAGAACTCATGGTTTAAGCCACCATTCCAGAAATAGCTTCCTGATAGTTTCTGATATGAATTTGTTCACTCAAAATGCATGCACACACACACACACACACACACACTTTCTCTTTTGAAGGAATTCACAAGTTCTGATAAAGGAGGAAGATGCATCTCATGTCACCCCGCTGCCCTACTCTGCTGCAGAAGACGTAACCTGGCTCATGCACCATGCTGTTCTAGTTAATAGGCATGAACACTCTGCCACCCCTTCTGACCTGCTCCCCCAAACACAGACAGTTCTCTCAAAGCATCCAATCACACCCTTCCTCAACCTCTCACACCAAGGGGGAGCATCTCCTGGAAGCCAGGGTTGAGGAGGGGGGCATGCTTTCACCAAGAGGAGCGCAACAGGCTTTTGACAGATCAGAGGGAATGACTCTCTCTTTCTCTTCACTCTGTTAACATAATGAGAGGATAACCTGGTATTTAAATCGCAGCCGTGGTGGTAAATCTGCATTGTCAGCCTTCAACATGATTTACAAAATAATTTAAAAATGCATGAACTTTCTTCTTTATAAAGCATGAGGGTGCTAAGTTAACTTCTAAATATTTCATAGCCCAAGGTGAGCTCTTTGCCTTCTGGCCATCACTCACGGAGCACACTCTCTGTGTGTGCTTCTGAAGACACTCCATTACAGAATGTGCAAATTTGCAAGGCACTCTTGGTAGGGGGGATATTTTGCCTCTGGTCATTTGAATAATGCTATTGTTTGCCATCTTCCTGGAAAATGGCTGCTGTAGGAATCCCTGGCAGACTCTAGATCTTGTCTATTTCATTATAGCTAACACAGGACTATTGACTTTGAAGGTCTTTCCTGCAAAGTGGGAAAGGCACTCTCAGAAGCTTTAGAGAATTGTTTGGAGAAGGGCTTTAGAGAATTGTTTGGAGAAGACAGCAAAATCCTCAGCATCTTGGTTACCTGGAAGAGACTGCAGCTGGCTAAGGTGAGAAGCAAGGATGACCAAAAATCCTCCATCAATATGGGAAGAGAACAGCTAGATTTGGATTATTTCTCTCTTATCGCTAGCTTTCCACTCAAGGCTAGGATTATGTGTACATCCCTGGAGCTAAAAGTTGAATACGTCTATTCTAAAATAATTCTGACCAGGACTCCCCAAAGCCATCTGAGACTGTTGGCTTTGAGTCAGAGCTCTCTCACATGCAGTTAACCCATTAGTGGAATTGGCTCCTCCTTGTTTCTGGAAGTAGCAAAGTGGTGGGTGGATAACTAGCAGGGACATTTGTTGAAGAGAATCGAATGTCACACAGAGAAGTACACAGGGAGTGTTTCTATGACTGTGGTCCTCAGATCAGCAGCATCAGTGTCATCTGGGTTGTTTGTTCAAATGTTGATTCCCAGGTCCCCCTTCGGATGAACTGAATTGGAATAGGTAGGCAGAGGCACCCAGGAACCTACATTGATAATTAGCTTCATTGGTGTTTCTCATGCACACTAACATTTGAGAACCACTGGGCTTACTAGTAGTTCTGAATCCTAGCTGAACACTGGAATTCTTAAAAGAAAACGTAAAAAAAAAAAAGTCCTGATGTCTCAAGCCGCACCCCTAGAAATTCTGATTTCATTGACAGTGTTTCTTGAGCATGAAGAGGGTTTTCAAATCTCCCCTAGGTGATTCTGAGGTGCAGCCAAGGTTGACCACCACTAAGCTAGAAGAATTTTAGGCTCTTGGATTTCTATGTATTAGTATTTGCACTCAACCTGAAATTCTCTAAGTGATGGAATGCGCACCACTTCACTAGGTAGTTCCTTCTTTGACTGATGGTTCTAATTGCGAAACCTTATTTTTTCAACTGAACTGAAATTTTACTCCATACCAATGCTATTTCCTGGTCCCAGTTGCCTTGAGATCAAGTCATCCCAATTAATAAACTGTACAGTTGAAATTTGCATTAGCTTTTTCCTGCCACACCCTTTCTTCACCTCCAGTTTCTCATCTCCTTCTCACCCTCTCATCTCACCTGATAGCCAGTGCCCTAATCTCTCTGCCTCCGTGAAAACCCACTCTCAGTAAAGTATCTGAGATGAGTCGATTGCTCACTGGCATGATGGACTCAATTGAGGAGGTGAGTATTGCAGAGACCTGGGTCCACTTGGATCTATCCCTGTGGGACCTTGGACATGACCTTTCACTCTCTGGGTCTCAGGGTTCCCGTCTCTAGAGCTAGTGGGACTAGTCTAGATTAGTTCTTAAAACTCTTTCAGCTCCCATAATCTAATCTGGGAAGGACTAGACTGGGAAGCATAGGAGTAATAGCTAATGTAGCCAATGGAAAGAGAATGAGAGAGAGGAAAGAAAGGAAGGAGACAGGGAAGGAGAGAGAAAGGAGGACAGCGAGGGAGAGAGGGAGGAGGGAAAGAAAGCAGGAAGGAAGAAGGAAAGGTGGGAGGGATGAAGGAAGGGAGGGGAATGTAGTTAACCAATAAAGGAGGATGGGAGGGAGGGAGGGAGAGAATTGGGATTGGGGAGGAAGCTTGGAAAAGAAGGAGGGGCCGGGCATGGTGGCTCACGCCTATAATCCCAGCACTCTGGGAGGCCGAGTCAGATGGATTGCTTGAAGCTGGGAGTTCGAGACCAACCTGGTCAACATGGAGAAATCGCCATCACTACTAAAAATGCAAATATTAGCAGGGTGTGGTGGCATACGCCTATAATCCCAGCTACTCAGGAGGCTGAGGCAGGGGAATGGCTTGAACTGGGAGGTGAAGCTTGCAGTGAGCCGAGATCGCGCCACTGCACTGCAGCCTGGGCAGCAGAGCGAGACTCTGTCTCAAAAGAAAAGGACGGAGGGAAGAAGGAAGGCGGGGAGGGAGGAGTGAGGAAGGAAGGGAGGCCCATTGCAGCCTTTTGAAAACTTTCTAATGCATTAAGCAAAATATTTTGAAAATGTAGACAACAACACTACTCTTTATATAGTTACTTATTACACAGTGCTAGTGTGCTGTTTGAATCACAAATTGCATGCTAATGGCCTAATTCATAAACCATTGACATTCTTTATGAGTCCTTAGCATTCAGAAATGAAGAATTTCTGTTCAAAATATAATTTGCATTGCAAAATTCAATAATTTAGTTTCTCATATTCATTAATGCCTAAAACCACAACACATAACTTATCCCATTCCAACCCCCTCCTTGGGACACTGGAAAAAGAAGTGTTTCAGCTGGGAAATCAAGTGCTGCTTTTTATGGCCACGTTTGAAACTGCTGTGAGAGTTATCACAAGGGAAGCCATGTTGGTTTTCCTCAAGGAGTGGGCACTGAAGGATTCTGCCACAAGATAACAAGGTAGAAGGGCCTCTTGCACTCACGCAGAAGTTTATTTAACTTTCCCAGTCTCAGGAACTCCATCTGAGACCAAAGTTCCTGCTAAAAGAGATGTGTGATTTTTGGTGCACTCATCCATAGAAAACTCCATGAAGTGACCAGTGTAACAATCAAGGTAACCATTGAATAATTCATGGGGCACCCAGTTGAATAGTCTGTGGAATCCTCAATGAAATGACCAATGTAACAGTCAACGGAATAGTCCATGGAAAAGTTGAATAGTCTGTGAAGCACTCAGAGGGACTGTCAATCGGATATTTAATGGAAAGGGCTGTAGAATTCTTTGTGAACTAGAAATGAGGAACATTCCCTTGGCAGATACCTCTATTATGAGATAGGAAACCTACCTCATGTAGATGAGAAGTAAAGTTGAATTCATAGCAGCTCTAGCTGGTTTTGTGTCCTAATATAAGTGAGGCACTGAAAATCTGTTGGAAGAAAGAATGGAGAGGTGGATTGCTTATGGAAGAGCCAGTGGGAATGCCTACCTGGCTCAGGTGCCCCTAGTAAGGTCTTTTGTGGTACTACCTGGGGTTCAGCTCCAATACACCAATCTTGATTTGATGGGTTTTAATTAGAATGTGCTAGTATAAATTTTTCTTTTGAAACAATGTGTAGGCTGCTCAGAACCCAGATCCTAGTGTTGAGACAATAAAATTGAAGGAACATAACTCCTGGAGTCAAAAGTCCCGCATTTTAATTTTCACTCTGCCGCTAGCCCTCTGTGTAAACTTGTCTAAGCCACATCCTCTCTCTGGGACTTATAAACAGGAAGTTCGGATGTCGTGATCTCTAAAAACTCTTTTGACACTAAAACCTCTAGGACTTCTGAATCTGACCCTAGCATCATGATCAAAATTGGACACCAGTCACTCCTATCTGGGTGTGTTTGCCTCCCAGAGCTGCTGTCCAAGGCCATGAAAGGTGAAAGGACAAACACCTTACTAGAATGTAAAGGGATCCATTAAAAAGAACCACGTGTCTCATTTAGTGCTATATTCCAGGTGCTCAACATACAATCTGCATGTCATTAGTGCTCAAGAAATATTCATTCATTCAACAGATGTCTTCTGTGCACTGACATGGTGATGAGCTACATTCTAAGCAGTAGGGATACCACGATGAACAACATAAATAAGTCCCTACCTTCATGGAACTTACATTGGACTGGAAGAGACAGATAACCAATAAGCAAAGCACACATAAACAAAGCAAACAAGTTGGAATAGTGATGAGAGCTGATAAAATAAAGTAATTGATGGAGAATGGTTGAGATGAAGGGATTGCCTTAGATTAGTTCAAGAATATATCCTCAGACATTTGATAGAACGTATGAGTTGAGACCTGGATGACATCAAGAAGCCAGCCCTGGGAAGATCCCAAGGCAGAGTATTCTGGGAAGAGAGAGGAGCAAGCGTCAAGGTTCTGGAGCAGAAACATGCTCTGTGAGTTCGGGGAAGATGGGCCAAGGCCCGTGTGGATGGAGTATTGTGAGGGGTGATGAATGCGTGAGGTGGTTATGGTTCATGTCAGAGCCTTAGGTACATGGTCAGGAGTTAGTATATTATTCTAAGTGTAATAGGAAACCACGGAATATTTTTAAAAGGTAAATGGCATGGTCTGGTCCAGAGCTCTAAAGGACCAAGTGGATGCTTTATGGAAAATTGAATTGTTGAATAAATGGAGTACAAAATACCAATTGAATGTTACATTGATTATTTCACTGAGGGTTCCACAGACTATTCAACTGAGTGTCCCATTAACTATTCACTTGTTACCTTGAATGTTACACTGGTCACTTCATTGAGTTTTCCATGGACCGGTTTACCGAAAATCACACATCTCTTTCAGCAGGAACTTTGGTCTCATATAGGGTTCCTAAGATTGGGAAGGTTAAATGTGCTCCTTGGAAGAGAGTCATCCTGGGAAAGTGACACCTGTCCAGGAGAAGGACACAGTCAGGCATTTCAGAAAGCAACTCCAGCGTGACTCCTGCTGCTGTGGCATCTGACCACAAAAGCCACCCCTTCTGCCTGGCACCCAGTACCTCTTTGTGAAGCCTAAAAGTGACTCTCGTTTTGAGATTTGCTTCGCTTCTCCCTCCTTCTGTCCCTGCAAAACTCTATCCCTGCAGCCTTGCCATGAGAGCAAGTCATTCATCAGAAAATCTGAAATATTTATTGTGCATATTTTAAAGGCCAAAGTGCTACATCATTGAGCTCTGCCCAGATGGGGACAAGGTTTCGCAGTGTGATGACTGGGATAAGGATGTGCCAGACAAAATTGCAGACAATTAATCTGTGCAAATGTAATTCTTCAAAGGGGACCGGACGACTCGCTTAAGCACCAAAGACAAACCAGTCCATAATGGCCATCATTAAAATTTAATGCAATTTGCTTATTTGAAAAAAAAAAAAAAAAAGGAATTCTTCATGTCCTTTATAGCTATCACTTATCGTACTCCTACAGGGATAATGTGAGAAGTGGGAGCAGGTGGAGGGTGTAGAATTGCTTTGAGGGCTAATCATAAGCCAAATTCTGGTGGGAGGGTCTCTCCAAGGCAACTACATCCATAGACATCCCTCTTTCCTGTTCCCATCACTACTTTTCCTTTGGCAGTTAAAGCAAAAATAGTAATGAGGTGGCACATCAGATGGGATGACACACACAAGTGCTTGGTGGGGGTGCTGAAGGCAGAGGTGCTGGTGGAGAGGTGAGCAACATGGTGGTTGTTACTGACTTTGAGCAAGTCCTTTGATCCTCAGGACTCTCATTTATAAAATCTACAAATATACTTGGCACATGGTCAACACTGAATTCACGCAACTATAATCAGGGTTATCATCACTATAGTTGTACTCCTAGATACTGGCTGTGGGCCTTTGGGCAAATCTCCTAAGATTTCCATAAAGTAGAATTATTACTATATCTTCCCCACTGGGATCTTGGGAAGATTAGACAAAGTAACATGTGCCCAGCACTCAGGTCCCTGTGCAAGTTCAGAGAACAGCTACTCCTGTCATCATCACCTTCTCCATCAGTCTCAGTGATTGACTTTCTCTTTAGGTCAAGACTCGCCTTGGAACTGGGGCTGGTGCTGAGATGCTATGGTGGGGAGTGGTGGTGGAGGGGTGTGAGTGGTGGGAAGTCTCACCGTCTGAGTGTCCTCTGTGCCTAGTCTCTGAGTCTCTATGTGTCTCTGTGTCCCCCATCAATAAACAGGGGCACATATTGGAACCACATACTTCATGAGCCTAGTTTTGAAATAAAATGCAGTCATAGATACTAAGGCACTAGGAAGAGTTAAAAAGCTCTATATAAATATAAGGTGTTGATGGTTATTGTTTATTAAGTAGCGAGGACTTTTTTATTATTATTTTGATTCCTATAGCCCTGAGATAGCAGATAAATCAGAAAAATGTCAAGTCAGAGTGAAACATAGATCTCCAGGAACTAGGGTACAGAGCTTCATCGGGATTTTTTTTTCTTCTTACAATCTTCGCTGAAAGACATTTGAAGGGAAGTTAATAATTGAAACGTAATGAATAATTGCAGTTTGGGGTCCATAGCACAATCATAATTGCCAGTTTATTACTTTTTTAATATATTTGCCAAGTATTAATAATACTGAAATAATGCAAGAAGATCATGGGAAATAAATGAAATATATCATTTGTCAAGGAAAAAGGATTTCCAAACTGTAGGCACTGCTCTTATGAGTTCTGTGATGAATGTGGCATTGCAGCCAATCCTTCATCGTGGGAACGTCACCTGCAAATTTTGGTTCCTGCATAATTCTCATCAAGTCAAGTAAAGGTGAAGGTATGGAAGACTCACTGCGTAGGGAGCCCTGCCATCTTTCATGTGCTGCCTGGGGTGTATGGAACACAATGTTGAAGAAAGTCCCAGGGCTGAGAATCATAATACCCAGGTTTTAGCCCTGGCTCTTTGGTTTGATCCTGAACAAGTGTTTTCTCAAGTCCCCGTGGTCAAAGTGAGAGACAAAAGCATCAAAAATGAAGGGGTTGGACAGGGCGCAGTATCTCATGCCTCAAAGTCCCAGGACTTTGAGAGGGCGAGGCTGGCAGATCACCTGTGGTCAGGCGTTGGAGACTAGCCTGGCCAACATGGCAAAACCCTGTCTCTACTAAAAATACAAAAATCAGCTGGGTGTGGTGGCGTGCGCCTGTAATCCCAGCTACTCGAGAGGCTGAGGCAGGAGAATCACTGGAACCCAGGAGGCGGAGGTTGCAGTGAGCCAAGATTGCGCCACTGCACTCCAGCTTGGGTGACCAAGCGACACTGTCTCAAAAAAAAAGAAGGGGTTGAAACAGGTCCTGAATCCCAACTCTTTCATCTCTAACAACCCATTTTATTATTTTTAGCCCCCAGGTACTTGTATGTTTTGAAAGCTCTTCATATAATAACTTGTACATCGCTAACTTCACCACGCCTTGATGTCTTCTTCGGGCACTTTGAGGGACTGAACATCCTCATCTCTAAAATGAGAAGATTGACTTGGGTGAAGGCTTGCAACCTCAGTATCTCAACATTAGGGAATAATGACTAGCAATGCGGAGAGTCACAACCAATTCATTACTAAAATCAGCTCAAGTAATGAAGTCTTCAATGAATTGCTAAAGCAAATTAAAGTGGATTCAAAGGTCCCTTGACAAAGCCATTCTTGCTCCCTTAAGCTCAGATGCTTATTCTTTTTCTTTTTTGTTGTTGTTTTTTGTTTGTTTGTTTTGGGTTTTTTGCTTCCATGTTTTAATCATGTGCCAGGTACTGAGCTAAGAAAAAGGGGAGGACTCACAGTTGAGGCCCTGGGAATCAGCGCTAATTATCCACCCTCAGCAGTAGTAAAAGGCAGAGCAGGTGTGAAAGGCACTTGTTTGTTTCAAAACAAAGATAATATTTCCTTTGTCATGGCTGTAGGAATCACACATTTTTACTTTTATTAAAAATACAGGCCAGGTGTGGTGGGTCACACCTGTAATCCCATTATTTTTGGAGGCCAAGGTGGGAGGATCGTTTGAGCCCAGGAGTTGGAGACCAGCCTGGGCAACAAGATGAAACCCCATGTCTACAAAAAATGTAAGAATTAGCTGGCCGTGGTGGTGCATGCCTGTAGTCCCAGCTTCTTGGGAGGTTGAGGCTGGAAGATCGCATGTGCTCAGAAGTTGAAGCTGCAGTGAGCTGTGATTGCATCACTGCACTCCATCCTGGGCAACAAAGTGAGATCCTGTCTCAAAAAACAAAAACAGGCCAGGCATGGTGGCTCACACCTGTAACTCCAGCACTTTGGGAGGCCGAGGCAGGCAGATGACCTGAGGTCAGGAGTTCAAGACCAGCCTTGCTAACATGATGAAACCCTGTCTCTACTAAAAATACAAAAATTAGCCAGGCGTGATGGCGCATGCCTGTAGTCCCAGCTACTTGGGAGGCTGAGGCAGGAGAATGGCTTGAACCCGGGAGGCAGAGGTTGAGTGAGCCAAGATCGCACTATTACACTTCCGCTTGGATGACAGAGTGAGACTCCATCTCAAAAAAAAAAAACAAAGCACTATATATATATGGGGTGTGTGTGTGTGTGTGTGTATATATATGTGTGTGTGTATATACACACACACACACACACACACACACACGCGATAATAAATCTGCCACTGGGATATAACTGATGTTAATATTTTAATAAACATTCTTCCCAATCCATATAGCTATTCACATATACGTGTAGATTCTATTTATCATAACCGTGATAATATCATATGATACCATATGGTGTGAAACTACAATCTGGTTTTCTCCCCCATTCTGTTTTATACCAGGAACTTCTTTCCATAACAGGAAAGCCCTGCAGAAGTTTTCCATTCTATTGATTTCCTGTTAATAATTCACCATTGACGTCTGTGGAGCTATCAAAAAGCAGCTGTAAAAAAGAACAAGAAAGCTTTTTGTGTACTGATATGAACCACCTCCAAGATATGTATACGCATAAAAGACAAGGTTAGAACACTGTTTACTTTGCTCCCATTTGTGTAAAACAAGAGAGAAAAGAGAAAGAAAGGTGTCGTGGCGGGGGCCGCGGGGGGCAATATTTAAACATTTTTGCCCTGAGACTGGGTGTGGTGACTTACACCTGTAATCCCAGCACTTTGAGAGGCCAGGGCAGGTAGATTTCTGGAGCCCATGAGTTCGAGACCAACCTGGGCAGCATGGTGAGACTCTGTATCTACAAAAAAAAACTTAGCTGGACATGGTGGTGCCTGCCTGTAGTCCCAGCTACTCAGGAGGCTGAGGTAGGAGGTTCACTGGAGCCCAGGAAACCGAGGCTGCAGTGAACCATGATCTTTCCACTGCACTGTAGCCTCGGTGACAGAATAAGATCATATCTCAAAAAAAAAAAAAGATAAACATATTTGCTCTGGAGGGGAAACCAAAGAATTGATTGTGCTGGTTGTGCTAGGAGATAAGACAGTGGGCAGACAGAGACCCAAGGCAGGAGAGAGAAGTGTCATTGTGCACCCTATTGTAGCTCCCATGGAATTTTAGACCACATGACTGTATGAACCTAGACAAAGAATGAGTGTGCTGTGGGTTTTTTTGTTTGTTGTTCTTTGTTTTTTGTTTTTTTGAGACGGAGTCTTGCTCTGTCCCCAGGCTGGAGTGCAGTGGCGCGATCTCGGCTCACCGCAAGCTCTGCCTCTCGGGTTTACGCCATTCTCCTGCCTCAGCCTCCGAGTAACTGGGACTACAGGCGCCCGCCGCCGCGCCCAGCTAATTTTTTGTATTTTTAGTTGAGATGGGGTTTCACCGTGTTAGCCAGGATGGTCTCGATCTCCTGACCTCGTGATCCACCCGTCTTGGCCTCCCAAAGTGCTGGGATTACAGGCGTGAGCCACCGCGCCCGGCCATGCTGTGTTTTCATGTTGTATATACTTCATTGCATATGTGTGTGTATGTATGTATTTTATTTGTATACAGTAGATAAATTTGTGTGATATTTAAATTATATCGTTTATAGTGTATCTATTTGTGTCTTTGAGAAAACAGTTTATCACTGTCTCCTCCACCTCTAGTCAAATGCCTGGAATATAAGGAGCTCGATGAATATGTACTCAATAACTTGATGTTTGAATGAATAAATACATTCTGATTATTAAATAGCATACTTGTGAGTTGCGATTTTTTTTAGTTACTTCCACTTTTTTCAGTTTGGGTGTTCGGTCACAATCTGGGCATTGCCATGGAACATGTGATCCATATGAACAACATCTGCCTTGTGGGCGGTGCTGAATAAATGTTAGAGGATCCCTGGGCCAACTGCCCTCAGGGTGCTTCCAGCTGATATGATCTGGAATTCCAGGATGGGATCTGGAAGACACAAGATTCCGTGGTCCTTTTCCTGTGAGAAGGGAATTGAGGGGTGGGAGGTAGGGAAGCTAAAAGCAGAATCCTAACCGAAGACCCACTTACCCAGAACACTTGCCCCTGGCCCGAGTGACTGCTTCAGCTCTGCAAAGCCTCCTTCTCTCTCTGACCCTCATCAGACCCAAAGGAGGGCTCTGCCTCCTGCAAGCAGGCTCAGATGCCTGGGCAGATCTTCCCCGCAGCCTCACACCACTTTCTCCTTCCATCCTCCCACACCCCGACTCCCTTCAGAGGAAAATTACCCCTGAATCTTCACTCTTTCAGATCCCAATCTGGGATCCCGGGTTATACCAGCTGGAAGCACCCTGCGTGCAATTGGCCCGGGGATCCTTAAATATTTATTCACCACCACAAACCAGACAGACATTGTTCATACAGGTCACATGTTCCATGGCGATCCCAGATTGTGACAGGAAACCTAAACTAAAAAAGAAAAAAAAATGGAAGTAACTTTAAAAAAAATTATAACTCACAAATATGCTATTTATTTTATTTTTTTATTTTTTTAGACAGAGTCTCGCTCTGTTACCCAGGCTGGAATGCAGTGGCACAATCCTGGCTCATTGCAACCTGTACCTCTCAGATTCAATCAATTCTCCTGCCTCAGACTCCAGAGTAGCTGGGATGACAGGCAGGTGCCACCATGCCCAGTTGATTTTTGTATTTTTGGTAGAGATGGGGTTTCACCAGGCTGGTCTTGAACTCTTGATCTCAGCCTAAGGTGATCTACCCTCCTCAGCCTCCCAAAGTTCTGGGATTACAGGCTTCAGCTGCCACGCTGGGCCACAAATATGGCATTTAATAATGAGAATTTATTTATTCATTCAAACATCAAGTTATTGAGTACATATTTATCACACTCCTTATATTCCAGACACTTGGCTGGAGATTAAGGATACAGTGATGAACTATTTTCTCATAAAATAGTTTACAGGAGGAACAGAACAGTCTCAGCGAGAGGCAGGAGTTCTGGAGTCCAGCCATCTGTACGGGAATCCCAGTTGGTCACTCACCTGCTGGGTATCATTACCTCACCCTCAGTTTCCTCATCTGTGAAATGAGAGTGATGATGACTGCACTGAATTCATCAGATTGTCATAAGTCTCCAACAAAATAATGCAAGTAAAATATGTGGTATATAGCAAGCACTCCAAAAATCTCAGCTATTATTACTCTTATAAGAGCACTCATTTTATCCAAGGTTGGATAGTCAGTGAAAGATACAGAAAAAGACGGGGAGACCTGGGCATTAATAGGAACAGATGAAGTAGAACTGATGAGTCAGGAAGCAGTGAAATTCAATTCACTCATTGAACCAATTTTTATTGACCACTCACTATAGCTCAGCATTCCACTAGGTACTGGGAACCAGTGGTAAGCAAAGACGGACATAGTTCCTATCTTCTTGGAACTTACAGACTGGAGGGGGAGATGGACATAAACCAAAGAATCACACGAATAACTGCTAAATTTTGACAATGACAATTGTTACAGAAGAGAGATGTAGGATGTTTCAAGAGCTGACGACAGGACTTGATCTAATGAGCGAGATCAGGGCAGGTTTCCCTGGGGAGTAATGTTTGAGCTGAGAAGAGATTCAGGTTAAAAGATCAAGCAGCAGGTGCAAAGTCCCTGTGGCAAAGACATACACATGGAACTGAAAGAAGTCCACAGTTGCCAGAGAGAGGCTGCAACGGGGAGTGTAGAGTGAGGTGAGGCTGAGAGCAAAGTCGGGACCAGCCCTATGCAGGGTCTAATGATAATAATGGCCACAAATAGGGTGGCAGCAATCGTATATTGATCTCTTGCTATATGCCAGGCATATTATATCATCTCATCTAAACTCATGACAATACCCTGAAGTTGGTGCTATTATTTTCTGCATTTTACAAATGGGGAAACAGGCTTGAGGTCATGTGGCTACCAAGGACATGAACCAGTTATGTTTAACTCAAGACCCCTTACAGTCTTGGACTCAGAACATCATACAATTTGTCATACAAATGAGGACAGTCCAGGGATACATTATTAATAATACTAAGACCACAGACATAACCCAGGACCGCCCCAAGCACTACTGGATAATATCTCAGGATTTTTTAAAAAATGAAAGTACTTTGTAAACAGTGATATCTATTAAGAGATCAGAGACAATTTATCTGACCATAAGGTTCAGGAAGGGGAAAGATCTCAGTGTAACCAGGAGACCATTTTCTTGAACCAATGCCTCCTTCTGCTACAACACGAAGCTTCATTCCAGTCCCATATCTTCAATATATTTGACATTTTGAAAAATAATTAATTGTGTCAGTTTTATTAATGTTTTAAAATACAAATTAAAAATGTGACAAATGAGTGAGAAACAGCAGTCTGTTTTAATGAAAATTTCATACTCTCCATCAATAAATCATAAACTAAAGAGAACTCAACATAAGCCACAATATTCCTTGCCTGTCTGTGTAAGGGGTTACTTGGCAGAGGGTTCCACTTGGGAACTGGGAAGATTCTGGAATTCTGCAGGGACCAAGAGGTCAGGCTGGTGAGGACCAAAGGGGTCCGGCCCCAGTGGGAATGGCTTAGAGAGATGTTAACACAGAGGCCCCATATGAACCTTACCTCTAAGGGATCCACCACCCTGCGAGGCAGCTTTCAGAAACCAGAACAGCGTGGTGATCAAAAAAAGTGCCCCGGCCGGGCGCGGTGGCTCATGTCTGTAATCCCAGCACTTTGGGAGGCCGAGGTGGGTGGATCACAAGGTCAGGAGATCGAGACCATCCTGGCTAACACGGTGAAACCCCGCCTCTATTAAAAATACAAAAAATTAGCCAGGTGTGGTGGCGGGAGCCTGTATTCTCAGCTACTGGGGAGGCTGAGGCAGGAGAATGGCGTGAACCCGGGAGGTGGAGGTTGCAGTCAGGTGAGATCGCACCACTGCACTCCAGCCTGGGTGACAGAGCGAGACCCGTCTCAAAAAAAAAGCACCCCAACATTAGGTTGAAATGCAGCAGAAGCACAGCATTGTGTGCCTGGAGAAGTCGTCCACTATCACCCTCTCTGGTTGAGATGTTGAGGATGATTCAGGGCGGGGGGTCCCTTGACCAAAGAGGATGTGAAACCAGGTACCCCTCTACTTTCCCTGCCAAGATTTCTCCTGCTTCAGACTCTGTTCCAACTGCAGGGCTCCTTCCCAAACTTTGTGTCTAGAACCTCTACTGAAATGTTCTTTTCCCTGTTCTAACATCTTGCAAGAGATGCCTTATCCTACCTCCGGGTAACAATAAACCAGGTCCATCTATTTCACATTTTTAAAGAAATCCAGATAAGGAGATGCAAGGTTCTCCCTGGGTCATCCCAGGTCATTCTAAATTCCCAAGTCTGCTCCTCCAGCACCATCTTGGAAAACTTTCATATGCGATTTCAGGTTTGCAAAGGGTTGGGTCTGACAGAGCTAGACTTGCTTTTCAAAAATTCTAAACATGTAAGAACAATTTGGCAGGGAGTGGTAGGAAATGCAAATTCCTTGGCTTTATAACATTCTAAATATTGATTCTGTGGGTTTGGGGTGGGGGAGGCCAGCAAAGGGGGTAGGAGTGTGCTTTGTACACAAGCAAGCCAGGTGCACTTTCAGAAGCACTACGCTTAATGAGCCTTAGAAGGAACAGGGGAATTGGAGCCTGGGGTTGGTGGGTTCTTTGAGGGAACTGGGATATTTCCAACCAGAATCTCCTCAGTCTCAACTCGCCAATCCTCCCGGCTCTTCCCCACATCCTCCCTCTGCACCAGAGTTTAGCAAATGTAGTCTTCTTAGACCAGATTGAAATGCCAGAATGTATGGAGATTAATCACAGAATAATACAAACTGCCGCTTATCATCTCCCATATATTTGACATAATTACCCTACAAGCAACATGAAAATGTTATACTGTAATAACTCCCAGCCAGGCAGCATTGCTGATAACATGAAAATAGAGAAGAATACAGAACACGGCCCTTCGAAAACTTTTAATTAATTTTTCCCCCTTTCAGCATAATTGATGTCAGTTCAGGCTTCGGTGTTTCCGAAGTGCTTGGCCTCGTAGCAAAGAAACTTAGGATCAGGCAGATTGCCTACAGAGCAAAGCTGGGCCCCAGTGGGGGACTAAGGAGAGACGGCATGAGGAACATTTGTTCATCTTTAAACACATAACTTAGACTATGTCACTTTTTTATTTAAATTATTTTTATAGCTCCCCCTTGCCCTGCCCTGCAGAACCCAAAGACCAAGGTCCTTTGGTGTCACTGGGGATAATTCATGGTGTGGCACTTGCTTGTTACCTTGTCAATTTCACCTGCTTCCCCTCCCCACCAAGTGCCCTAGTGTGACTGAGTCGCTTGCATCATGCAATGCTGCACCTTGCACCATGCTTCATTCCTCCAAAACTTTACACTTGATGTTCTATCTACCAGGACACCCCTCCACTGAAACTTCATCTGGCCAACCCAACTCATTCTTTAAAACTCAGCTCAGATGTCTTCTCTTCCCCAGAGCCTTCCTTTCTCAATGACAGCCAAGGTTTCTGCCTTGGGCTCCTAGGTTTCTGCCTTGGGCTGCCTTGGGCTCCTAGGTTTCTGCCTTGGGCTGCCTTGGGCTCCTGACCTTCCTTCTAACATGGACTGTATCACCCTATATTGCATGAACCCACCTGTCTCTCTCCTCCTGTAGAATGTGAACGTATCACTCATTTCTATAGCCCAAGATCCGCACAATGTCTAGGATAGAACATGTGCTGAAAGAATATTTGAAGAATGAACAAATAAATATTCTCTATAGCTACTGGAGTAACCTAACACTTTGTCAATAACATAGGAACCTACACAGTAAATTCCTTGTGTAAAAAACCATGCATCTCTCTTCATAAACCACTGTGATTCATTGGTCAAACTGGCTTATGTAATCCAATATTTTCCTTTTGCCTAGACTGCCAGGAAGCTCAAAGCTAAATGCCATGATAAACAATAACAACAGTATTAGCCTAGGTTTTGTTTTTGTTGACTGATTTTATTTTTCCTTCACTGTGATTTTGTTGCTGTTTTTGTTTTCTGTTTCCCATTTACTGACTCATCAATAGCAAACAACTTTATATAGGCAAACTGCAAAGACCAAGTAAAGGATATTTGCAAGCCTTCTCATGCTTGCTTTATGTCTTATTTAACAGACAAGTACAGCTTTTGATTAAGTAACAAGTATAATTTGTCTAAGTGGTAAATGAATACTCAACAAATATTTGTTGAGCATTAACTGAGCCAGGCATTAAGCTGGGTCCTGTGCATATACAGAAGAAAACATATGGTCTCCTCACTCAAGGAGTACATTGTTTACTGGGAAGTAAAGGGGGTGATATTTGAGCAGAGTCTTAATGGATATGTAGGAGTCCACTAGTAGAAGAAACAAAACCTGCTGAATTTTAAGAACGTCAAGTGACTTGATATTGCTACAAGATACATGTGAATGAGCAGTCAGCAGACAACCAACCTGTTGAGACAAGGAAGGATAGCTCATAAGACGCTTAGGAACAGACCTTGCTGATAAGTTTAGACTTTGCCCTACAGGCCACTGGTCTATAACTGTTTTACATAGGGGGACCCCTTTTCAGTGTTCAGAGATTTCATGGCAGGAGTCTCAGTGCAAATTGACTGAGAAGAACACATGACAGCAAAAGTCATAGTAAGTTCAGTGATGCATTTAAATTAATTTGTACTTTGTTCAACCCAATCAAATTTACAGACATTTGAAAAATAGCTGCACCCAGCAAAACATACACTGCTCCCCTCAGAGATATCAATAAAATATGAATGTGTCTATTCCAAGTGGTTACTCTTCTCTCCTCAACATCTTTCCTTTTTTTTTTTTTCTCTCTCTCTCTCTCTATCTCTCTCCCTAATATCTTATCTTGTGAGGCTTGGCATTGAAATGCAGTTTCCACAGTGCGTGTTGCCAGTGTGGTTATAACTCGTGGACCTGTTTTATCGGATGCTCCTGTCTTTTGTTTAATCAGGCCTATGCTGCACCCTTTCTCTTTTCTTTCTAGTTGTTCTCCTCTTTCTCCTATGTTCTTGATCACTAATCTATTGTTGGCTAGGCTCGGTGGCTCACACCTGTAATCCCAACACTTTGGGAGGCCAAGGTGGGAAGATGACTTGCATCCAGGAGTTCAAGACCAGCCTGGGCAACATAGCAAGAGCCCTTATCTACAAAAAATAAAAAATAACTAGACATAGTGGCACATGCCTGTAGTCGTCCCAGCTACTCGGGAGGCTGAGGTAGGCGGATTGCTTGAGCCCAGGAGGTTGAGGCTGCAGTGAGCTGTAATTATACCACTGTACTCACCCTGTGCAACAGAGTTATACTCTGTATAAAAAAAAAAAAAAAATCATCATCATCACCATCATCATCATCTATTGCTGTCAAGTTACATTTTGATGTGTTAATCTAAGTTTGTGGTCCTTAAATATTCATGTGTATCAGAACCACCCAGAGGGCTACTCAAATACAGATTGCTGGGCGTCATTCTCAGAGTTTCTAATTCAGTAGATCATTAGTGGGGCCTGAGAATTTGCTTTTCTAACAAATTCCCAAATGAGGCTGATGCCACTGATCCAGGGGCCACACTCTGAGAAGCAGTGAGCTACCTTATCTCCCTTCTCCTACTATATGACCATTTCGTCTATGGTTTCATTGGTTTCTTATATATTTTACCCTTCTTAAAATTCTGAAACCTTTGATTTCATAAATAAATGCTCAGCCAGGCATAGTGGCTCATGCCTGTAATCCCAGCACTTTGGGAGGCTGAGGGAGAAGGACTGCTTGAGCCTAAGAGTTTGAGACCAGCCTGGGCAACATAACAAGACCCTATCTCTACAGAAAATTTAAAAATTTGCTGGGTGTGGTGGTGTGTGCCTGTAGTCCCAGCTGCCTTGGAGGCTGAGGTGGGAGGATCACTTGAGCCCAGCAGATGGAGGCTATAGTGAGCTATGATCATGCCACTGCACTCCAGCCTGGGAACAGAGCGAGACCCTGTCTCAAAACAAAAAAGAAATGTTCAAAATGAATAAAACAATTACATTAAGAGCATAAATGTTCATAAATACATACATACAATCACGATGAACACTTTTACATGCACCACGATGTTTAAGATTGATTGTGTATACATTAAAGAATCCCTTAACTCATTTCAAACTGTTAAGTAAATCAACACAGATAATTTGCATTCCTTCTAATTGTCACCTGTCAGTAATTGTAAACATTTATAAATGAGGAGCCAAGAATTTCATGTGATCTCTTTAGGTTTACATGTTTACCTGAGGGACTGAATGTACCGTCAGTGGCCAGATTCTATATAGAACCCTGAGCCAACTATCTGCAGCGACCAGCCCAGACAGTATCTACAGGAACCAGCCCAGGGCACCAGCCCGCTCTCTGTAAGTCAGACTTGTAGACAGTCTGCTCACTCTATGTAGCAACTGGTTCAGGAAGCCAGGCAACAACCGCAGTAACAATCGGTCCCAAATGCCCAGGATTCCAAAAATAACTGACAGCTTCCCTAAAATTTTTGTCCCTGCATCCAACTGGGGATAAACCCAAGAAAGCTAAACAGACACCCCTACCAGATCACAGCAGATGACCACTTCTAATTATCCCACCTTCAGGTTCCCCATGACAACAGCTCCAATCAGAGCACACCGAGTCTTCTTTTCCTTCTGCAATAAAGGTTTCCCTCTCCTCTATCTACCTTTGAGTGTCTGCCAAAACGCAAGTGATGCTGGCTGACTCCCTTGCTATGGCAAGCTCTGAATAAATAGCTTTTGCTTGTTCTTATTTGGTTGGGCTGAGTTTATTTCTAAAGCTAGCTGGGAGGACAGGGGAAGGCCACAGCCAACTGAGCCTTGGGTAAATGTATCTAAGCATTACATAAAATACCTGTATGTACAAGATCCATTAGAATGGTTATCCAGTCTGCATATAATAGTTGCTGCAGGTACGTGTTCTCAGGCTGTTTTCTGGAATTCTGCTGAGGGATCGTGTGGTCTCACTGATGGCAAATATGGCTGGGGGAAAGGGGGAGTCGTCAAGGAATTTTTGAGCTGAAAGGTGTCACGATTTTTGCATTAAAGACACCATCTCAGCAGCTGTGTGGAAGATGAGGCGTAAGGAAGGGCGGAATGCATCAACCAGGATTTCTCCAAAGGGGTTAAGCAAGAACTCTAGACCAGATTCTGTCTCCATGGAGGCCCTTCCTTGTCCTGAAATGCATTCCCATTGCCCCTGAAAAGCCACGCTTTCTTTCCTTCTCTTTTTTTTTTTTTTTTTTTTTGAGATGGCCTCTCACTCTGTAGCCCAGGCTGGAGTACAATGGTGTAATCTCAGCTCACTACAACCCCCGCCTCCCGAGTTCAAGCTATTCTCTTGCCTCAGCCTCCTGAGTAGCTGGGATTACAGGTGCCCGCCACTACGCCTGGCTAATTTTTGTATTTTTACTAGAGACAGGGTTTCACCATCTTGGCCAGACTGGTCTTGAACTCCTGACCTTGTGATCCACCCGCCTCGGCCTCCCAAAGTGCTGGGATTACAGGCATGAGCCACCGTGCCCAGCCGGCACGCTTTCTTTACTGAACACAAAGGTTGGCAAGGTTGTCTTCTCAGGCAGAAAGAGGTCGTTGCGTGGCCTCTGAGTGAAGTCTCGGGGAAGTGCGAACCACAGTCATGGTTATCTAATTACCATGAGAGACTTTCATCAAGATGCCAACAGGCAAGTTCACAGCTGAGAAACCCCTCTTAATTGCTGGGCTTGGGAGGCCCATCATTCCTTTGATGGGCCTGTGGCTTGCTCTTTTGACCTCCAACATCTGGATTTGCTGGGGCTGTGGAAATGATTCCCAGTCCAGGTGATAGAAATGTCAGGAACAAGACTCTGACCAAAACATTTGGCCAGACTTTGTTAATTTCATGAGGAAGGGGAAATGCAAGTTTCACGCTCCTGGAACGGCTGCAAGCAAGACCCTCTGAAAACCCTATTCTTCCAATAAGTTAGTTAGACACCATGAGTTTGAATCTAAGCTCCAGCTCCTAGTAACGGTGGGACCCGAACTGAGTAAGTGGCTTAGTTAGCCTCTCCACCCCCGGATTTTCTCATTTCTGAAAAGGACATAATATGAGTTCCTGCCTCTCAGGGTTGCTGTGAAATGATGCATTTAAAGGGTTTGGCAGTGTGCCTGGCCCATAGCAAACTCTGGCGATTATAACGCGTGTTTCTTGAGTGCTGGGTGACACGTCTATAGTTTCCTACAGTCAAGGTCAATGATTCTCAGATACTAGCCATGTACGGCATGGCTTTACAACCTTTTATTATTATTACCTCCCTGATGCGTCTTTCAAACTTTTTTTCCTAATCATCACCCCACACACACCCTTGAAATAATAGCACAGGTGCACTGTGTATCTGTTTCTGTACTGTGACCCTTTGCAGGGCCACAAATCATTGTATTATCCAATACCTTTTCACACACGCCCCCCCCAAGAGCCAATTATCTGAGCAAAGATGAAATCTTATACGCATTTTTTTTGTCCTTTTTCTTGTCCATAGAGAAGTGAGCTAAAAAATGCCGTGTATGGATGTATACAAAAAAAAAAATACACCCACATATGGAAAATGCTTTGTTTTACTTTAAGTGATAGGAATGACCATGTGAAATATTTCAATTTTATACAGTTGGTGGAGGACCCAGTGTTCAAAAGAAATAAAGCATCTTCCAATTCAACAAAGAGAGCGAGAGAGAGAGATCCACTTGTTGCCTGCATTAAGAATGCATGATCCAGCCGGGGGCAGCGGCTCACACCTGTAATCCCAGCACTTTCGGAGGCGGAGGGAGGTGGATCACGAGGTCAGGAGATCAAGACCATCCTGGCTAACACAGTGAAACCCTGTCTCTACTAAAAGTACAAAAAATTAGCCTGGCATGGTGGCGGGCACCTGTAGTCCCAGCTACTCGGGAGGCTAAGGCAGGAGAACGGCATGAACCCGGGAGGCGGAGCTTGCAGTGAGCCGAGATCACGCCACTGCACTCCAGCCTGGGCAACAGTGCAAGACTCCATCTCAAAAAAAAAAAAAAAAAACAGTGCATGATCTCAGGTCGAGGGTGGTGGCTCACACCTGTAATCCCAGCATTTTGGGAAGCCAAGGTGGGTGGATCACTTGAGGTCAGGAGTTCGAGACCAGCCTGACCAACATGGCAAAACCCCATCTCACTAAAAATACAAAAATTAGCCCGAAGTGGTGGTTGGTACCTGTAGTCCCAGCTACTAGGGAGGCAGGAGAATCACTTGAACCCAGAGGCAGAGGTTGCAGTGAGCCATGATCGAGCCACTTCACTCAAGCCTGGGCAACAAGAGCAACACTCCGTCTCAAAAAAAAAAAAAAAAAAAAAAAAGAATGCATGATCTCAAAGTGAGATTTGTGTGAACTGAGAAAAATAAGAAAGTTCACATGCATTCTGTTTAAAGTTCAACCTTTTATTCCAAGATATATTTTCCTTCGTGTGTGTGTGTGTGTACGTGTGTGAGAGACAGTTGTAACAGGAAACGGTAGTGATTGTCTTTTTGTATGTGGGGTTCTGTGTCTGTGTGCTCAGGTGGTGGCTGAATTGATGGACTTACTTGCTGTGATGAAAAGTACGTAACAGAACTTCTACCTGTATTAGTCAGGGTTCTCTAGAGGGCAGAACTAATAGAATAGATGAATATATAAAAGGGAATTTATTCAGGAGAATCGGCTTACATGATCACAAGGTGAAGTCCCACCACAGTCCGTCTGCAAGCTGAGGAGTAAGGAAGCCAGTAGTGGCTCAGTTCGAGTCCCAAAACCTCAAAACCAGTGAAGCCAACAGCGCAGCCTTCAGTCTGTGGCCAAAGGCCCAAGAGCCGCTGGCAAACCACTGGTGTAAGCCCAAGAGTCCAAAAGCTAAAGAACTTGGAGTCTGATGTTCCAAGGCAGGAAGCATCCAGCACGGGAGAAAGATGAAGGCCAGAAGACTCAGCGAGTCAGCTTCTTCCATCATCTTCTGCCTGCTTTTTCTAACCTTGCTGGCAGCCAATGGGATGGTGCCTACCCACGTTGTGGGTGGGTCTTCCTCTCCCAGTTCACTGACTCAAATGATAACCTCTTCTGGCAACAGCCAGAAATACCCAGATACAGCCAGAAACGATACTTTGCATCCTTCGAGCCAATCAAGTTGACACTTAATATTAACCATCACAGTACCCCAGAATTTTGTTCGTGTTCTCTGGAATCTCAAATCTGGTCCCTCCCGGCCGGGCGCGGTGGCTCACGCCTGCAATCCCAGCATTTTGGGAGGCCAAGGCGGGCGGATCACAAGGTCAGGAGTTTGAGAGCAGCCTGACCAACATGGTGAAACCCCATCTCTACTAAAAATACAAAATTAGCCAGGTGTAGTGGTGCATGCCTGTAATCCCAGCTACTCGGGAGGCTGAGGCAGAAGAATCGCTCGAACCCCAGAGGCGGAGGTTGCAGTGGGCCGAGATCACACCATTGCACTCCAGCCTGGGCAACAAGAGTGAAACTTCGCCTGAAAAACAAGCAAACAACAACAACAAAAAAAACTGGTCCCTCCTAACACTCCAGCTTCTTGGAGTCACCTCCAGCCCACTCCCATATCCACACATGCTTGTGGCTGCTAGAGCAATTCATCCCCTTCCTCACCCTGTGGTCCTCCCTGAACCCATAGGATAGAACATCCACTGCTCTCCTCCTGAGAGAACCACAATAGAAGAAGAGTGAGCACAACATTACTGGGCACAGCTATTCTGCACCTCACCTTGTACTTGATTTGCAGAACTACAAAGATGAATGATACATGGTTCTGACCCTAAAGGAGTTCAAAGTCTAGCAAAGGTGACAGAGGTCTCTTGCCATCCTGTTCGTTCACTCTTTCTTGTTCTACTGAGCTATGGGTCTCCCAGGAAACATGCTCTGGTGTCTAGCACTGGAGGAATTTTTTCTCCAAAGAAAGGATCCCCTAGAATTCTGGTTTTTACCAGAACCAAGAACCAGGAACAAGACTCTGGCCAAAATATTTGGCCAGACTTTGTTAATTTCATGAGGCAGGGGAAATGCAAGTTTCACGCTCCTGGAATGGCTGCAAGCAAGACCCTCTGAAAAGCCTGTTCTTCAAATAAGTTCGTCAGACACCATGTGTTTGAATCCAAGCTCCAGCCCCTAGTAAAGGTGGGACCCTGACTGAGGGAGTGGCTTAGCGTACACTGTGTAGCCTTCTCTACACTGTTATACTTAAAAATAATATTTAAGGTAAAAAAACAAAGATGACTATGTCAAGGCAAAATTAGGTGAGCACTGCATAAGAAGAGAATTCCACACATAAACAGTTGGCCCCAAACTCAACTTCCTGGTGGCCAAAGCAATCACAGAAAGTCTATCAGTGACAACATTCCCAGTATCCTCAGATTTAACCATGGTAAAGATTGACAAGAAACATTGACTTTCTGTCTGTGAGGCAGGACAGAAATTTGTCTTTTCAAAACCTTTCATAGAATAGCACAATTGATGTTATGAGAGCATCTCAAACAATATTCTGAAATAAAATTTAACAGTGTGTTTCTAGGGGTATTTTATTAAACTTCTCCATTCAAGCTCATGTACCAAATGTAAAACCCATGGTCATAATTGTGCAAAACTGAGAACCACCCAAATGTCCTTCACTAGGTTATTGGATACACACACTGTACTACATCAGAACCATGGAATACTACGCAGCAATGAAAAGGAACAAATGCAACAACGTGGATGGATCTCAAAGGTATCCAGCAAATATGCTGAGTGAAGAAAAGCCAGTCTCCAAAGATTCTATATTGTATGATTACACTTACATATAACATTCTCAAAATTACAGAGCTCCAGAGGTAGAGGACAGATGAGTGATTGCCAGGGGTCAAGCAAGGGCTACAAGGAGAACCAGGCACAGCGGCTCATACCTGTAATCCCAGCACTTTGGGAGGCTGAAGCAAGAGGATCTCTTGAAGCCAAGAATTTGAGACCAGTCTGGGCAACACAGCAAGACCCCATCTCTGCAAAACAAAACAATTTAAATATTAGCCAGGCATGGTTGTGTGTGCCTGTAGTCCCAGCTACTAGGGAGGCTAAGGTGGGAGCATCACTTGAACCCAGGAGGTTGAGGCTGTAGTGAGCTATGTTCACTCCACTGCACTCCAGCCTGGGCAACAGAGTGAGACTCTATTTGTTTAAAAGAAAAAAAAAGACTACAAAGCGTAGTTACATAGAGCTCCTTTGAGGTGATGGAAAAGTTCTGCTTCACGATTGTGCTGTGTACAAATCTATACATGGCAGAAATTTGCACAAAACTGTACACACACACACACACACACACAAAGATAAGATCTGTAGTTTAGCAGTATTGTAATGTGGATTTCCTAGCTTTGACATTGTACTGCAATTATGTAGGATGTCACCACTGGGGAAAGATAAGTGAAGGGTTCAAGGGACTCTATGTACTATTTTTGCCACTTCCTGTGAGCCTATAATTATTTCAAAATAAATGGGAAAAAAAAAAAGACAATGGTTGTGCTCTAAGGTCCTACCTGCTCCTGAATTCTCTAACTCAGGGACCCTGGCCTTCCGCCCTGAAGGTGAAACCTTGCTGTTTCTACACAAACCCCTCCCCTCCCCTCCCAGCAGCCCTTGATTCTCCGGCTTAACAGCTCCCACGGCCTGCCGAGCTGTGATTCTGAAGTCGTCTTTGATCACTCACTTTAGGTCTCTTACCACTTAAGCTGCCTGTATTTAAACTCTCCCCGAGTGATCTCCATCCTTTTATCCAGGTCCTTTGATGGCTTGACTCTGGTCACTTGCTAATCCAGCCGAGGTTCTTGCTTCCTGCCAGGTTTTTCTTCCGACTTCTCATCCTCCCCTTTGTTGCTCACCCTTTGCTTGGCGAAGAGGCCAGGATGGAGAGGGCAGGAGAGCACAGGAGTGCTGACCGCAGCCGTTTCATTTCTCTGATCTGAGAAACTCTCAGCTGGCCCTGGGGCATCAGCTCAGTGCCCCTGCTTTCCAGACCAAGATCAAGACCTGTGATTCAATAGGCATTATTTCATATCACTTTGAAATTGAGGTTCTGGAAAATCTGGCCATGGGAGGTCCCTGTGGGTGTCTGTGGCCGGAGAACTCTTTCAGGAGAATGAAAATAGCTGTAGAGTCCAAAGAATCAGGAGATTCAAGGACTTGAACCTTTTTTTTTTTTTTTTTTTTTTTGAGACAGAGTCTTGCTCTGTCACCCAGGCTGGAGTGCAGTGGCACTATCTGAGCTCACTGCAATCTCAGCTTTTCAAGTTCATTATCCTTCCACCTTAGCCTCCCAAGTAGCTGGAATTACGGGCCCACACCACTATGGCAATTTTTTTTTTTTTTTTTTTTTTTTTTTTTTTTTGAGACAGGATCTGTCTCAGTCACCCAGGCTGGAGTGCAGTGGTGCGATCTCAGCTCACTGCAACCTCTGCCTCCCAGGTTCAAGCGATTCTCATGCCTCAGCCTCCTGAATAGCTGGGATTACAGGCATGCGCCACCACACCCAGTTAATTTTTGTGTTTTTTGTAGAGACAGGGTTTCACCGTGTTGCCCAGGCTGGTCTTGAACTCCTGAGCTCAAGTGATCCGCCCACCTTGGCCTCCCTAAGACTGCTTCACTGTACTACTTTCTCCAGAACAATAAGCGATGCATTTGAAAGGGTTTCCCTTCTTTTTCCCCTTTATTGACTGCCTGGGCCCTGCAAACAGATGAGGTCATGTGATTTAGGGGGAAAAATGGGTAGGGGCGGACAGAGAGGCTCAAGCTTGCAATTCCAGCCCTTTGGGAGGCTGAGGCAGGAACATCGCTTGAGACCAGGCGTTCGAGACTGCGGTGATCTATGATTGCACCAAACTCTGTCTCTAATAATAATAATAATAAAAACAAGGCACCATTGCTGACCAGAGAGAGGGTCTCCTTCTTGGCCTCTCATAGCCCCTTCATAACACTTGTCTCCGTTTGGAATCATACATGTGGCACTTGATTGATCCTCCACCCCCAACCATGCTTTCTGTGGGGTGGGCTATGCTTCTCTTTTGCTCCCCACGCACAGTGTCTGCTGGTGCATACTAAGTCTTCGAAAAATATTTGCTGAATGTAAGAATGATGGAGTTGGCCGGGCGCGGTGGCTCAAGCCTGTAATCCCAGCACTTTGGGAGGCCGAGACGGGTGGATCACGAGGTCAGGAGATCGAGACCATCCTGGCTAACATGGTGAAACCCCGTCTCTACTAAAAAATACAAAAAACCAGCCGGGCGCGGTCGTAGGCGCCTGTAATCCCAGCTACTCGGGAGGCTGAGGCAGGAGAATGGCGTAAACCCGGGAGGCGGAGCTTGCAGTGAGCTGAGATCCCGCCACTGCACTCCAGCCCGGGCGACAGAGCGAGACTCCGTCTCAAAAAAAAAAAAAAAAAAAAAAAAAAAAAAGATGGAGTTAATTTAAGCCCAAGGAGTGAGGCCAGGTTCAAAAGGCCTGGAAATGAGTCAAATAAGAATCAGAAGAGCAGCTGACACTGGCTTAGCACTCACAGATGAGAAGTCCTGTTCTACGCACTTTGCCTGCTGAACTTACGCAACAACCCTGAGGGTAGGCACTGATGTTAGTGCTGTCCTAAGGATGAGGAAGTTGAGGGACGAGGAGCTTAAGCTGCTTGTCCTTGGTACCACAGCTGGGTATTCGAGTGCCCATAGAGCCTGTGCCTTGAGCCCCCATGCTCTGCAGACCCCCAGAAGTAAACGTGGAAATGTGGTCTCATAGATGGCTGGAAGTCAGAAGGTGAGGCAGCCTTCGGTACCAGGACCTGCCCACTCATGGGGTTTCCCTCCCCTCTCCTCCCAGGTCTCTCCTTCTCAGCAACCTTTGTGGTCTCCTCTGGTTTCGCCCATGTGAGTTGGTGTCTATCATGCACATTTCCTGAGCTCTTCTCTCTTCACATGTCACACTGACTCTCTGAGCGCCTCATACATCCCGAAGGTTTGCACTACTGATGCAGGGCAGGTTCTTGGCTTAGCCCAGGAAGGAATTCAAGAGCAAGCCCGTGGTACAAGAAAACAGCTGCACTGAGGATGCAGCAGGCTTGCAGCTCCGTGACTGCTCCTACAAGAGCAGGGACACCTCACAGGCAGTGTGGTGAGAGGAGCAGCTCACGGCAGTTTTGCAGTCCTTATACCCACTTTTAATGATATGCTAATTAAGGAGCAGCCTTTCAGAATCAGCTAGAAAATGAGCAGTAACTTCTGGGTGGGGGAGGGGGTGTTGCCATGGCAAGGGGCAGTAACTTGCAGGTGTTGTCATGGCAATGGTAAACTGTCGTGGTGCTGGTGGATGTGTCTTTTGATGCCTCTTCCCCGCTTCTACCAGTCTTCAATCTGGTCTGGGTCCAGTTGCACCTGCTCCCTATCTCACCATTGTTTTCACGTCGATGACTCCCCATGCCTCTGACCAGGTAATTCTCAACCAGGACGATCGTGTCCTCCAGGCACACGTGGCAATATCTGGAGATGTTTTTGGTTGTAATAATTGCAAAGAGGGGGTGCAGTGGGCATCTACTGGCTGGAATCCAGGAATTCTGCCAAGCTGCCTACAATGCAGAAGGCAGCTGCCAAGAACAAAGAATATCTGGCCTCAAATGTCACTAGTACCAAAGTTGGGAAAGCCTGGTTGACCTAACCCTAAGAAGTATCTCCAACTGCCTCTTGGACGTGTCCCTCTTGGATGTCCCCACAGTGTCTCAAGCGCTGTCTTCCAGAATGAATTTACTATCTACTCCCCTCCTTCAACACAACCTGTCGACATGCCTCCTGGCATTTTCCAGCTCTGTGACTCATAATACCATCCACACTCATATTTCATCTGGGAACCCGGTCTCTTCTTCCTGCATCTATCACTCGCCCAGTCCATCAATTCTACCTTGTAAATGCCAAGTCTGAATTCTTCTCTCCTTCTCGTCAGCTCTCCCCACATTCTCTCACCTACACAAGTATCAGCCTCTCTGCCGGCCTTTGTCCCTGCAGTTATACCAGCCCCCGCTGCTCCAGCCCATCACTCAACTTCTAGACAGAGATCCTTCTAGGGCACAAAAGTATCGCCTCCTCCATAGAACTCCCCACTGGGTTTACTTTTGGGTTGAAAAGGGGTGAAGACATTCATCCTTTTCATCCTTTGCTGATGAAAATATTCTAGAACTAGACAGTGGCAATGGTTTCATGACATTGTGCATGTACTAAATGCTACTGAGTTGTGTGCACTTTCTCTTTTGTTGTTGTTGTTTTGAGATGGAGTTTCGCTCTTCTTGCTCAGGCTGGAGGGCAATGGCATGATCTTGGCTCACTGCAACGTCCGCCTCCCGGGTTCAAGCGATTCTCCTGCCCCAGACTCCTAAATAGGGATTACAGGTGCCTGCCACCACACCCAGCTAATTTTTTTAGTAGAGATGGGGTTTCACCATGTTGGCCAGGCTGGTCTTGAACTCCTGAGCTCAGGTGATCTGCCCACCTCAGCCTCCCACAGTGCTGGGATTATAGGTGTGAGCCACCACGCCTGACCCCTGTGCACTTTAAAATGATTGAAATGTAAATTTTATGTCATGTGTATTTTATCACAATTTTTTAAAACCCTCCACATTGATCTCAATGTTCCTCCCTGTGGCCTTCCATAATGTGGCCCCTGCTGACCCCTCCAGCCTCTGTTCTTGCTAAGGACGCAAATAAATAGTTGGATTTTGCTGGGGACCAGAGCAAAATCCGAGGTGTCTGAGATCCCATGGTAGAAACAATGAGTCCGTGAGGCTTCAGAAAACAGGCTACACTCGGAGAGGGTAGCGGATTGTACTGTGTAAAGGTGGCTCTAGCAGCTCTCCAATCCCCCGCGCCCTTGTTAGAATATGACCTTGCTACTCCTCCCAGGGAGGTTGAGTAGGAGGTTGTTCCCTCCTTGTGAATCAGAACACGCTGTGACTGTGGCAGAAAGGATGCTATATGACTTCTGAGGCTAGGTCACAAAAGGTAACGCAACTTCCACCTTGCCCATGAGAGCACTAGCCCTGGGCCCAGGAACTGCCATATAAGCCTCCCAACAGCCCTAATACTACCATATTGTCAGGAAGCCCAGTCTAGCCCATGTGGAGAGCCATATGGAAAGGCCCTGAGATGATGTAAAGAGAGAAGCACTCAGCCTGCCCCTAGCTGCTCCACTGCCTGCTGTTCCAGCTCCAGCTACTGCATGAGAGAAGCCAAACCACAATCGCCCAGCTGAGTCCTTCCGCAATTCCCAACTCTCAAAGACCACAAGTAATATACAAGGGTCACTGGTTTTAGCCACTACATCTTGGGTGATTTGTTAGGCAGCTACAAAGAAATATGTGTGGCCCTTAAGAGCACAGGTGTTGGTCGGCAGCTTGGTCCCTTTTCCAGAACCAACTTACCCAGGGCTTATTTCCTGCCTCTGAGCCTCAATTTCCTCATTTTGGGAAAGATAATAACAGCACCTACCTCACAGATATCGTGGGAAGACTGAAGAAGATAAAGCACCGTCATCACTTGGTAATGTGAGCTGTTATTAACACTTTGATCTTTAAAATAATCTCGTGATATCGTGACTTTAGTGACTTCTTAGAGCTGCCCTAACAAACCATCACAAATTAGGTGGCTTAAAACAACAGCAATGTATTCTCTCACAATTCTGAAGGTCCAGAGTTCAAAATCAGCCCAGGCACGGTGGCTCACGCCTGTCATCCCAGCACTTTGGGAGGCTGAGGCAGGTGGATCACCTGAGGTCAGGAGTTCAAGACCAGCCTGACCAACATGGTGAAACCCCGTCTCTACTAAAAATACAGAAATTAGCCGGATGTGTGGTGCATGCCTGTAATCCCAGCTACTGGGGAGGCTGAGGCAGGAGAATCACTTGAACCTGAGAAGCAGAGGTTGCAGTGAGCATACGCCACTTCACTCCAGCCTGGGCAACAGAGTGAGACTCTGTCTCAAAAAGAAAAAGAAAAAACAACAAAGTTCAAAATCAAGGTGTCAGGTGGGCCATGCACCCTCTGAGGACTCCAGTGGAGGATCCTTCCTTGCCTATTGCAGCTCCTGGTGGCTCCAGGTGCTCCTTGGCTTGTGGCAGCATCACTCCAACCCCTGCCTCTGCCTTCACGTGACCTTCTCTCTGTGCATCTCTTCACCCTCACCTGGTCTTCTTAAAAAGACACCAGCCATTGGATTTAGGGCCCACCCCAATCCAATATAACTTCATCTTAACTATAGTAATTACACCTGTAAAGACCCCTTTCCGTAAGTAAGGTCACATTTACAGGTACTGAAGTTATAATTTCAACATGATGTTTTGGGGCACATGTTGATCCCACAAATAGTCCCTCTCTTTTAGGTAGGCACCATAACACTCACTCCTGAGTATGTCACTCCCCTGCCTCTCAGGGTCCCATTGACAAAAGGTGGAAGATCAGATGCTGATATGATTACACCCAGTTCTTTTTTTTTTGAGATGGAGTTTACTCTGTCACCCAGGCTGGAGTGCAATGGCATGATCTCGGCTCACTGCAACCTCTGCCTCCTGGGTTCCAGTGATTCTCCTGCCTTAGCCTCCCAAGTAGCTGGGACTACAGGCACGTGCCACCATGCCTAGCTAATTTTTTTTGTATTTTTAGTAGAGACAGGGTTTCACTGTGTTAGCCAGGATGGGCTTGATCTCCTGACCTTGCCTCAGCCTCCCAAAGTGCTGGGATTACAGGCATGAGCCACGGCACCTGGCCTCTTGTTTTTTTTTTTTTTTTTTGAGATGGAGTTCACTCTGTCACCCAGGCTGGAGCACAGTGGTGCGATCTCGGCTCACTGCAACCTCCGCCTCCCAGGTTCAAGTGATTTCCCTGCCTCAGCCTCCCGGGTAGCTGAGACTACAGGCATGTGCCACCATGCCCAGATGATTTTTGTATTTTTAGTAGAGACGGGGTTTCACTGCGTTGGCCAGGCTGGTCCCCAGCTCCTGACCTGAAGTGATCCGCCCACCTCAGCCTCCCAAAACTCTGAGATTACAGGCGTGAGCCACCGAATCCAGCCTTCATTCCACCCAGTTCTGATACTAGCTGCTTCCATCACACACATCAGGACCAACGTCCCAGGTGTGGAGAAAAACCAATGGCTACTTCAAGCATTACAAGTGAATCCTCGGCCTGCTGCTACTTCCAAGCAAGGACCCAGCAATCCAGTGGGTGCAGGAGGGAGCAAACTCCACCAAGGAACAAAGGTGGAAGGGGATGGGGGAGTCAGCTTTTTCAATGCATGAATATTTTATCAGTCATCAAAGCGTTGTTCCTCTTGTGGGGCTCTGAGTACTCTGTTAAAAGAAGCATTTCATTGAGGAAATAGAAATGAATATGGGACAGACGCAGATGTTCTAACAGAAGCCCCATGCCACCCTCACAAGGAGAAGGTGCCTGAGCCCTGCAGGTGCGATGCTGCTGACTTCGTGCTGCTCATGATGGAGGAGCTGCGTGTGTGTGAGGCCCAGGTTTCCATGAGACAGAAGCTGCAGCACCAGGACAAGGACTGAGTTCCCTGTGGGGCTCTTTAGGCCCCAAGGGTGGGAAGTTGGGAGCCTGGGGTGGCTGAATGGGAGGCAGAAGTGGGCGGCTTAGCTGGGCACTCAGAAGACCTGGCTTTGAGTCTCCGTTCTGCAAACTTCTGGCTAACGATCTTGTTGTGGTTATTATTGTCGTTTGAGACAGCATTTCACTCTGTTACCCAGGCTGGAGTGCAGTGGTGCCATCACAGCTCACTGCAGCCTCGACTTCCTAGGCTCAGTTCCCCACCCCTCAGCCTCCTGAGTAGCTGGGACTACAGGTGCATACCACCAAACCCGGCTTTTTTTTTTTGTAGAGATGGGGTCTTGCTATGTTGCTTAGGCTGCTCTCAAACTCCTGGACTCAAGCGATCCTCCTGTCCGGCCTTCCAAATTGTTGGGATTACAGGTGTGAGCCACCATGCCCGACCTGACCAATGATCTTGGATGCATCCTTGACCTCCCTGAGTTTCTGTTGGCTTGTCCATCAATGGGAGCAAGGGTGGGCATCCTCTCCTTGGAGGACACTGGCAAGGGTCACATGAGCCTTGGAACTTGCCCTGGAAACTGTAAAGTGCTCTGCCATGTTAACAAAGGTTTGCAAGCCAGGGTGGCCCATCCTCAGCGACTAGGGGCTGGGCACAGAGGAGGCACTTCCTGCAGGCTCCAAAAGGCAGGTTGTCTATTCTCAAGGGAGAAAGGGAGGGAGGCAGCCCGAGATGTGAAAGGGAGATTCTGAGGCCGGAGTTCGAGTCTCATCCCGGTTTCTCTCACTATCAGCCTCTACCAGAGCAAGCCTTCTCCTTCGGTGAACCTCAGGTTCCTGTCTGCCAGTCAGGGCAGGAGAACATGCTTGGCAAGTTTCCAGGGGGCCCTCACTATGTCTGGGATCCCCCATCAGTCCCAACATTCACCTGCAGGAGAAGGCACCAAAGTCAACATTGGAGACTGAGGCTGGGTGTATTAGTCTGTTCTCACACTGCTGGTAAAGATGTACCTGAGACTGGGTAAATTATTAAGAAAAAGAGGTTGAATGGACTCACAGTCCTAAATGGCTGGGAAGGCGTCACGATCATGGCAGAGGTTGAAAGGCACGTCTTATGTCGCCACAGGCGAGAGAGAGAATGAGAGCCAAGCAAAAAGGGAAACTCTTAAAAAACCTTCAGGTTTCATAAGACTTACTCGCTACCATGAGAACAGTATGGGAGAAACTGCCCCTATGATTCGATTATCTCCCACAGGGTCCCTCCCACGACATGTGGGAATTCTGGGAGCTACAATTCAACATGAGATTTGGGTGGGGACACAGTCAAACCATATCACTGGGTTTACACTCTGCCCCTGTCTGTCCAGCCCTAGGGAGACTCCCCTTCCCTTACCTACAGCACAGGCTTGGGCAACACTTATTGAGCTAATCAATCAAGGCAAAATTAGGAGAAAGAGTTGCTGGTCTCTCAAAAGACTAGACAGTACATTATATTCATTGTACAACACACTCTTCCCTGCTACCTTCTCCCTATCTGCTTTATAGAACTTCTTCTTTTTTTTTTTTTTTTTTTGAGACGGAGTCTCGCTCTGTCGCCCAGGCTGGAGTGCAGTGGCGCGATCTCGGCTCACTGCAAGCTCCACCTCCCGGGTTCACGCCATTCTCCCGCCTCAGCCTCCGAGTAGCTGGGACTACAGGTGCCCGCCACCACGCCCGGCTAGTTTTTTGTATTTTTAGTAGAGACGGGGTTTCACCATGTTAGCCAGGATGGTCTCGATCTCCTGACCTCGTGATCCACCCGCCTCGGCCTCCCAAAGTGCTGGGATTACAGGCTTGAGCCACCGCGCCCGGCCTAGAACTTCTTACCAGGAAGTATACCCCACATTCCACCAGCCATGTTTACTGTGTGTCATACCCGTGCACTCATACACACACATGCACAGGCCATGGAATGTCAGCTTCAAAAGGCAGGTTTTGAGTCACTTTTGTTCACTGTTAAATCCTTGGTGTTTCAAACAGCACTGGTACATCAGGCATCAAATAAGTCACTGTTGAATGAATGAGTCAATGAACATATGAATGAGCAAGTGAATGAATGAATAAGTGAATGAGTGAGTGAGTGAGCAAATGGATAATGATGGATGGGCGGATGGATGCACGGTTGGAGGAGTGAATGGATTAATGGGAAAATGTATGAATAAATGAACAAATAAGTGAGTGAATGAATGAAGCATGGGACAGGTATAAGCGAGTGAACTTATGAATGAACAAAGACTGAATGTGTGCATGAATATATAAATAAGTGAAGAAATTAGTGAGTAAATGAATGGATGGGTAGATGACGAGTGAATAAATGAGCGAGTGAATAAATGAATGGATCTTCAGTGCCAGATAGAGCACCCCCTCTGAGAGAAAGAGAGCAGCCAGTTGTTTGCCAGGGGTTCCAGCCAGGTCTGGACCTGAGAGGAGAAATCCGGGTTGAGCCTCCCCAGCAAAGGGACAGGCACCCTACTCCCTCTTCCTCCTCCTTTTTACCTTCTCATGAATATAAATCCCCTCCTCTAACCCCCTGGTTAGTCCAGCACCTGGATCCGACCACACCTCCACCTGCTCCGAGTTCTTTCTCCTCTCATCTGGCCCTGGGAGGCCCCTCCCTGGACTTCGTGCATCCACTCCCACCCCTGCAGGCCAGTCCATTCACACAACAGACCTAAGGGTCTTACAGCAATGGTTCTCACCTCCCCTGCACAGCAGAATCACCTGGGGAACTTTGTGAACATAACAATGCCCAGGTCTGCCCTCGAGTGTCTGATTGCATTTGGCTCCATTGGGGCCCAAGTGTTAGCAACTGGTTGTTTTTTTATAAGACCCCCACGTGATGCTAATATAAAGCCAGGTTTGAGAACCACTGTCTTAAAGGCACATTGCCCTCAAGATAGAGTCCAAGTGGAACCGAAAAATAGAAGAGGAGAGGACAAGACAGGATGGAACAGAACAGATCAGAACAAAATGGATCAGAATAGAACAGAACCGATCCAAATGGATTAGAATAGAGCAGGACAGATCAAAACAGAATGGATCGGGCCGGGCACGGTGGCTCACGTCTGTAATCCCAGCACTTTGGGAGGCCGAGGTAGGTGGATCATGAGCTCAGGAGATTGAGACCATCCTGGCTAACACGGTGAAACCCCGTCTCTACTAAAAATACAAAAAATTAGCCAGGCGTGGTGCATGGTGGTGCGCGCCTGTAGTCCCAGCTGCTCGGAGGGCTGAGGCAGGAGAATCACTTGAACCTGGTAGGTGGAGGTTGCAGTGAGCCGAGATTGCGCCACTGCACCCCAGCCTGGGTGACAGAGCTAGACTCAGTCTCAAAAAAAAAAAAAAAAAAAAAGGATCAGAATAGAATAGAACAGATCAGAATGGATCAAGATAGAACAGAACAGAACAGAACAGCATCCCAACCCCACTTAATCATCAGCGCCTCCTTACCACAGGCCATGGGCACCGCCCACTGCCTTCTCCCTTCCTGCCTCTACCTTCACCTCCTGTTTCTTTCCCTCAAACACAGAAGCTTCCTCCCACCTCAGGGCCTCTGCGTGTGCTGTCACCTGCCTGGTCTACAGTTTCACTAACTGCAGGTAGGTTCTTCATGCGGGTCTCAGTACAATGCCACCTCCTCCAAGAGGCCCTTTCTGATTGTCCTCCCTGCAGTTGCATTTCTCCCAGACACCTTTCATCCCATCACCCTGTTTTTTCTGTTTTGTTTTGTTTTTTGTTTTTTGTTTTTTGTATTTTTTGAGACAGAGTCTTGCTCTGTCGCCCAGGCTGGAGTGAGTGCAGTGGTGCAATCTTGGCTCACTGTAACCTCCGCTTCCTGGGTTCAAGTGATTCTCCCGCCTCAGCCTCCCGAGTAGCTGGGATTACAGGCGCGTGCTAGCACACCCGGCAATTTATTTTTTATTTTTTATTTTTTTTTATTTTTAGTAGAGATGGGGTTTCACCATGTTGGCCAGGCTAGTTTCGAACTCCTGACCTCAGGTGACCTGCTGCCTTGGCCTCCCAAAGTGCTGGGATCACAGGTGTGAGCCATGGCACCCAGCCTCATCGCCCTGTTTTGTTTTCTTCATAACACTAATCACTGTCTGAATCTCTCAGATAGATTATTGGTTCATGTGTTTATCGTCTGTTCCCATGTGAGCTAGGAAGGGTGGAGCTCTTCTTGGCCACCCCCATTCATGTGTCGCCAGGCCCTGGAACAGTCTCTGACACATAGTAGGTATCTGGCAGGCATTTATGGAATGCATGAATGGATGGGGAATGAATGAGATTCTTTTGAGAGGGAAGTCTGGCTCTGTTGCTCCAGGCTGAGTGCAGTGGCCGATCTCAGCTCACTGTAAGCCCCGGGCCTCCCCGGTTCACTTATCTCCTGCCTCAGCCTCCCAGTAGCTGGAGGCACCGCGCCACCTCAGCCTCGCTAATTTTTGTATTTTAGTGAGACGGGTTTCCACCGTGTTAGCCAGGATGGTCTCGACCTCCTGAACTCGATCCTACTGGGCCAGCTCCCAAAGTGCTGGGATTACAGGCTTGAGCCATCGCGCCCGGCCGTATGAATGAGATTCTTTGACGTTGTCAGATCCTGGAGTGCACGTTTTGGTTTGTTATTGTTCATTGTTGCTCGCTTAGCAGAGTGTCTCAGCATGTCCCGAGGTGGACGTGTGGGACCAGATGTCCTGAGCATCATAGGACATTGAGAAGCATCCCTGGCCTCTTCCCACTGGAGATGCCAATAATACCACTCCCCACACGCACTAAGAACAACCAAAACTGTCTCCAAACATTGCCAAATGTCACGTGGGGGAGAGAATCGCCCCAGCTGAGGACCCTGGCGCCGCAGTATTTAATCCAGCACCTGGGCGCTAGGAGTGCTGAACACGTGTTTTTTGAATTTGGGAATCAAATCTTGCCTCTGGAGCAGTTCCACAATATGACCAGCAGATGGAAGCAGAGACCGCCCTTTCGGTAGCATGGTTGCCCTCACTTTGCAAAAAGTTTCTCAGCCTAGCAACTGATTTTCCAATAGCGCTTATTTAGCCCCATGGGGCCATGTGAGCAAGCCACTCATTTGCGCCTTTCCAGATGAGACAGGGATGTCGCAGCCACGTCCTGAACCCAGGAGCAGACAGCCAGTAAAGAAGTGCAGGCGTTGGTGGGACTCCAGGGAGGACCATCTTGGGATCAGGCAGTTCTGAATTTTACTCCCAGTTGCATCCCTTTCTCTCCTTAACCCCTTAGTCCAGCTATGTTAACCTGCTGGTGCCTCAGTTTCCTCATCTGTACCCTGTTTGCTTATCTCCTAGTCGTCATCCCGGGCTACATATTGCATATGCCTCTCTCTCCTCAACCATGTGGCACCCCAGACAGCAAGGGCTGGGTCTGGAGGAGTCACTGCCCCCTAGTTGCTGGTGTGTACTGGTCTTCCTTTGGGTGTTTGTTGAATGACTGACTGACCGACTGGCATTGAGAAAAGCACAGGTGCATAGAAAGTACTCAGTGGGTGTCAGCTATGATGACGACAATGCTGATGTCATGGTGATGATGATGTCATATTGTTGATAATGGTGTTGTCATCTTTTAATCCAAATCAGTATTCCCCAAACCGTCAGCACCTCCCAGAGTTTCCTAAGCCAAAGGCTCCCCGGGCCGTTCCCTACATCTCATGACTTGGAATCTTACAGGAACAGAATCTCAGCTATGGTTTTGGGTTAGAATAGCCTGGAGAGCTCTTAAAAAACACTGATGGCTGGACACTATCCCTAGAGAAGATCAGATCAAGGATGTAGCCAGAGCAGCAGGATTTTGGGAATCACCCAGGTGATTCTAAGAGCAGCAAGGTGACAACCCTTCTCTGTCACTTAACAAACACCCCACCTCAGCATTTATGCAAAGTGTGGCTCTGGGCCAGAAGCCTCAGTGTCGCCTGGAAGCTAGTTAGAAATGTGAGTTCCTGCTGGGCGCAGTGGCTCACGCCTGTAATCCCAACACTTTGGGAGGCTGAGGTGGGCGGATCACGAGGTCAGAAAAATCGAGACCATCCTGGCTAACACAGTGAAACCCCGTCTCTACTAAAAATACAGAAAATTAGCCGGGCGCGGTGGCGGGCGCCTGTAGTCCCAGCTACTCCAGGAGGCTGAGGCAGGAGAATGGCGTGAACCCGGGAGGCAGAGCTTGCGGTGAGCCGAGATTGCGCCGCTGCACTCCAGCCTGGGTGACAGAGCAAGACTCCATCTCAAAAAAAAAAAAAAGAAAGAAAGAAAGAAATGTGAGTTCTTGGGCTTCACCCAGTCCTCCTGGCTCAGACACCCTGGGGGTGGCATCAGCCCGTGAGTACCAACAAGCCCATAGAGTCTCGGGCACGCTAAATGGGAACAGCACTGCCCCAGAGGACCTGGAGGTGGCGCCCATTCCCAGGGGCAGAACACCAGGATGAAAGGAGGATTGGATTTTTCTGGGGAAGGACGGAAAAGGTATGATTAGTCTTGAAGAGCGCTCTATCAATTGGCCAGCCTCTTGGGAGTCTTGCAGCTTCATATTGCAGACCTAACCCGACCCTGCAGAAAGCCAATGTCATGCCAGAGTTATTTTAGAGCAAAAGGAACTCCAGGCCAAAGCTCCCCAGAGAGCTCAATGCACTACAGGGCCCAGGAGGTAGGGCACCCTCTCCCTTTCTCAGGTCCACCAAGGAGCTGATCCAAGGGACATGGGTGAGAAGGAAATGAAGTCGGAGGGGGCGCAAGGACTTTGCAATCTGTAAAACTCTGTGTGTGATTAAAGCATCGTTTTTATTTCTTGTAAAGAGGTTTGGCACTCCCTCAGGCTCCTCCAGGCCACACGGACACACACGGACACACACGGACATGAGCACACAGGCACTAGGATAACAGCCAGGCCCCGAGCTTAGTCCGCGGGGACTTGTGGGGGACAGGGGGGTGCCTGGCCTCCCCAAGTGGCCTTTGAGGAAGAGGAGGCCGCAGCCCATGAAGATGGGTCCATGAAGCTCCGGGACCAAACCCCTTCCTCCCCTTCATGACCCAGCACCCAGGCTCATATGGCCTGGTCCTGCCTCCGTCTCAGGCTGAGCTCACGGGCTGCTGCCAGGAAGGCCCCCCCAGTGAGCAGCTCCGCGATGAAGCTGATCCAACCCAGGGCCAGGGACCAGCCGAAGTGGATGTCCACCTGGTCCAGGAGGGCCTTCTCCTGCAGGAGACACAGCGCCTCCCGGAAGGCGGCAGCTGAATATGCTATGTAGACGCTGATCCCAGCGAGGGTCACCATGGCTGCAGGGAGGGCAAAGGGAGAGCAGATCAACCCCCACCCCGCCCCAGCACTCCCCTCCTCCTCCTCGCCCTGCCCAGCCACGCTGCCCGATGTCCAGCATCCTCGTTCCTTCCTGCCGCAGGACCTTTGCGCCTGCTGGTCTCCCCACTAGATGCATTCACCCCTGCTTCTCTGCCTGTCACGGACAACTCCTACCCTCCCCGCACATCGCAGCTCAGGCTTCGATTCCTGGACTTGCCTGAGCAGTGATTCCACAGCACATACAGCTGCCCATCACTGCCCAGGTCACAACTGCAACTTTGCATTCGTTTGTGTCCAGCACCTGTAGTCCCAGCTACTCAGGAGGCTGAGACAGAGTCTTGCTCTCTCGCCCAGTGCGGTGGTGCAGTGGTGCAATCTCAGCTTGCTGCGCTGCAACCTCCGCCTCCCAGGTTCAAGCTATTCTCCTGTCTCAGCCTCCTGAGTAGCTGGGACTACAGGTGCTGCCACCACGCCTGGCTAATTTTTGTATTTTCAGTAGGGACAGGGTTTCATGGTATTGGCCAGGCTGGTCTCAAACTCCTGACCTCAAGTGATCTGCCTGTCTCAGCCTCCCAAAGTGCTGGGATTGCAGGCGTGTTTGTGTAATTATTTAACTAACATCTGTCTCCCATGAGTTTCCAGAGGGCAGACATGCTCGTGTTGGTTTTGCTCATTTTCAATTCCCCAGCACCTAGAATGGTGCCTGGCCCATGGTGGTTTTCCACAGATATTAGATTTGAGCCACATGGTCCAGTACAATAGCTACTGGCCAGTTACACATGGCTATTTAAATTTAATTAATTTAAATAAAGTTAACAGCTCAGTCCCCCATCAGCACTCGCTGCCCTGGCCTGGTTTGCAGCTCCCAATGCTCAGCACGGACTAGGGAACTTCTCCACCATCACAGAAACTTCTACCAGGCAGTGCTGGTTTTGAGAATTTGTCATTGGGTGAACTATGAATGCTAGTATTAATAATAATAGTGAGTGGTTAGAGGAAATGAGAGCTTTGCAATATTTTCACCTCCAGACATCCTTTTTGCTTTTTTCCCTCTGTGGATTCCAAGGGTGCATGTCATCACTGCTTTTTTTTCTTTTTTTAAGGAACATTTCAAATACACAGGGATACAGGGAGCCATAAGGCAGCCAGCCATGTGCCAGGTCCCACTTTTTTTTGAGACGGAGTCTCACACTCCAGGGCTGGAGTGCAGTGGCATGATCTCGCTCACTGCAAACTCTCCCAGGTTGACACCATTCTCCTGCCTCAGCCTCCCGAGTAGCTGGGACTACAGGCACCCACCACCACACCCAGCTAATTTTTTATATTTTTAGTATAGACAGGGTTTCATCGTGTTAGCCAGGATGGTTTTGATCTCCTGACCTCATGATCCCACCTCGGCCACCCAAAGTGCTGGGATTACAGGCGTGAACCACCGCACCCGGCCAAGGTCCCATTTTTCAAAACCTCTGGTCCACTGAACCAACCAATAGTGCGAACCTAGCCACTGTCTGTCCACCTGTTGTTTTGTTTCATCTTGTTTTCGTGTGTGCTGCTATTTACTTGACAAGTAAAAATTGCATGTATTTACGGTGCACGGCACAAGGGTTTGATATGCGTGTGTACACTGTGGAATGGCTCAGTCAAGCTATTCAACACAGGCACGGCCTCACATACTTAGCATTTCTTTTGTGTGCGGTGAGAACTAAAATCTACTCTCAGCGATTTTCAAGAACACAATAGGCTGTTGTTAACGTGATGTGACCGTGATGCCCAATAGATCACTGGACTTCCTCCTTTTGAACTGAAATTGTGTGTTCTTTGACCAACATCTCCCCCCACTCCCCTGCCCCACCAGCCTGTTCCATTCTCTGTTTCTGTGAATTTGACTCTTCTGGATTCTCCATAGAAAGGAGACCATGAGGTGTTTGTCTTTCTGAGCCTGGTCCTGCCCGTTTTTCAGTCAATCAAAGCAGTATCGATGAGAACGGCTGATCAGCAGGGGAGCTTGAGGGTGGCTGGAGCGAGGGTCTCTTGCCAGCTCACAGCCCTAAAGCTTGAAGCCATCAAGAGTTCGGGCAAAGGTAATATACGCGGCTTCTTTGGTGAAACAATAAAAGCGATTCTTGGAAGCTGCTCTCTCTGCACTGCTCCTGTCTTGGAACCAGAGACGAAGTGATTCTGGACTGGAAACCACTCATCTCTTCCAACTGATATCCCAGAAGGGGAAAATGAACCCCACGAGGTCCTGGGATCCCCCTCCTTTGCTGAGGGTTCATACACAGCAGCCACCGCCCAACCCCCAGACCACAAGCCAGAGCGCCAGGCAGGGTGGGCACCTACCTCCAAAGAGGAAGAGAGTTCCAGTGAGCAGAAGGAGGAGGTAGGCTCGGAGGAGGAAGCTCAGAAACCCTGTCATCCCCCCAAAAACCATCAGGATCAGGCTGAGCGGCAGCAGAATCACAAACGTCCCATGCATGGCTTAGAAGAGATAGAGAGGATACCAGGCAGAGGAGAGTTACTAACATCCTTCATTCAATCAACAAACACTTTCCAAGCACCTACTAGAGCTGGGAAAAATCCACACTGTCACTGCCCCTGTGACTATTACTTCTACTGTTTCTCATGATGGTGATGACCATGGCAACAGTGGTTGAGGCACATCGTGTGCAAGGCTGTGTGCTTCGTTGTTCTTTTTGTTGTTGTTTGTTATTGTTTGTTTTGTTTTTGAGACAGGGTCTTGCTCTGTCACCCAGGCTGGAGTACAATGGCATGACCATGGCTCACTGCAGCCTCAACCTCCTGGGCTTAAGGGAACCTTTCACCTCAGCTGCCCGAGTAGCTGGGACTGCAGGTGTGCACCACCACACCCGGCTAATTTTTTGATTTTTGGTAAAGATGAGGTCTTGACATGTCGCCCAGACTGGTCTCAAACTCCTGGGCTCAAGCAATCCTTCTACCTTGGCCTCCCAAAGTGCTGGCATGACAGGTATGAGCCACTGTGCCTGGCCAGAGCTGGTTTCTAACAAGAGGGGAACCACAGTGCAGATGCTCACACACATCATTAATTATTCATTACAAGAGCTGGGTGTAGGGAGTACTTGGGATTGGGGGATGGCTGGCAGTGGTTTGTGCTTGGCTCTGCCTCCACAGCCATGGGACCTTAAGAGATCTAAAAGTCACTGTGGTCTTTAGCATGGCATTTGGGGACAGTACTTGCTGATCATTTAGAAGTTATCCTTCTCCCAAGGATAAGGATCCTTCACTGACCAGAGTGCCCGCCCAGTTCTCTACAAGAACATATTTGTCGCCACAAGGAGGAGCCTCGTGCAAGCTTTTTGGGTTTTGTTTTGTTTAAAGTTTTTGCCAGCACCTTGATTGCATCATGCAAGCTTTTTGGATGGGATGGGGGAGCAGGGACTCTGTGGATGAAGGGCTTTGAGCATTGAGAGAAGTAAAGGGGACACTGTTATTCTCAGGGCATGAAGACCACGTGATGTGTGGGATAACCAAAGTGAAGGGGGAGATGCTGCCCCTGGATTGCAAAGCCGAACGGTCCACCTGGAGAACAGTCCTGCATTGAATGTATTTCTCTTGCCTCCTCTTTAATAAGATCTGGGACCAACTCTAGAGAACTCCCAAGCCCAAACAGTCAAACACAAATATTAATATAATCTATAAAATCAGCAAGTAGAAAAGAATGAATGACATGAAAGTCAAGACCCATGGTGGGGGCTGAATGGAGGAAGAGCAAGAGGACAGGAGGAAGTCTAATGTTTCAGGGTGTATACCTCTACCACTACTTTGGCTCTGAGCTTCCCAGCAGCCAAAGAAAAAAGGGAAACAAGTGCAAAGTTATTTTTTTAATCCATCTTTCATTTACCAAATGTGTACTGGTTGTTTACTATGAGCTGGATGCCAAGCATCTTTAAATCCTTTTGGCAATAGGATAGGTATGAAAATAAATACTTTCTTCTCATCCTTTAGTACAGGCTAAGCATCGTTTGTTCCGGGAAGTCTTTCCTTACTCTGTATTCACCACTGTCCATCCAGTCAACTGCCCTTCCTCTGTGCCCCCTCAGTACCCCATAGGGACAGGCATTTATTACCTAGTATTGAGGGCATCTGAGTCACTTTTATGTCTCACCTGACAGGACATGAGTTCCTTGGCAAGGAGGATCTTATTTGATCTTATTTTCTTGTGCACAGTTGTGTCCCTGAGTTTCTAGCAGAGGTTCTGTTCTGGGACATGGTAAGTGCTGAAGAGATGTGTGTTGACCAACATATTGAATGAATGAGTGAGTGAATGAGTGAATTTTGAGCTAGATAGTGTGGCTCTCAGGCAGGAAAAATATGGCAGTTTCTAGGCAATAAGAAAAAAACTGAGGAAGCCTAAGAGATGACCTCATGGCGATGAAAAATATAGACTTCAGAGCCAGATTATTTGCATTCGAATTCAGGCTGACTGTGGGGTCCTAGGCATGTCATGTAATTACTCAGAACCTCCATTTCCACTTCTTATGAAATGGAGGTAAAAGTATACGGCTCACAGAATTATCATGAGAATAATACTTGTAAAGACCATAGGGCAACATGGGGCGATGTAGTAAGATGTGTAGTCTTGTGTCCCATAGAGCAGGCACTAAATAAATCATAACTCTAGCAATAATAAAGATGATGAGAATAATAATTTGGTCTGTGACCTCCACTGTGACCAAATCATTTTGTCTTTAGTCCCTCAAGTGGCACTAACTTTGGTGAGTCAAGAAAACAAGACTGAACTTCCTCCCAGGGCTGTCCTGGGATGAAATGTGATTACAGGGGATGAGACCTATGGTCTTTCTTCCTTTCTTTCTATCTTTTTCAGGGAAAAATCTTGGGCAGGGAAGTACCACATTTCATGGAAAAACCTAGTCCTTTAAAATCCATCCCCCGCACACCATCGTATCAGACTGTGGCCGAGAAAGGAAATCATTTCTCATTCAGAAATTAATGAGGTTTCCCAGAGCTGATGCAGCCGGTGCGGCCCCATGTGAGTTCCGCAGTCATGCTGCAAGCTGCCTTGATGTCCACATTCAATTAAATGTCTGGGTAAGAACAAGTTACCCAGGAGAGACTTGTAAAATCTCCTGCTGAAATTTGGTTTAGCTTTCTTTGTGTGTGTGCCCTATTCTTCGCTATGTTTTTTTTCCCCAGAATTGTGGTTTTAGAACATAATATTGATTCCAAGTTCTGTTCTACTTGCAAATGTTCCCATCGCTAGCCACATCTCTGAATGCGCCTGGGGAAGATATTCCCCTCTGGAATGTGAATATGATAAAAATAATCATCATCACCAATTTTGTTGGGGCTGGGTTATTTGGGACATGGTGGATATGTAGTTTCAGAGTGAGGGGTTAGAGTCAAAAGACCACTGAATAAGAGTCTGTGCCATACAAGCTGTGTGACTTTGGACAGATGACTGGACCACTCTGAGCCTCGTCGGCAAAACAAGAGTAAAAATACTTGCCCACTGATCTCCTACAACTTATTAAAGTCAGCAAACATATTAAGAGTGTCTGCTGTGAGTCTAGCTCCACACTGAGCACTGAAGACAAATAAGTCACAGATAGTTCCTCTCTTACAGGCACGTTGATGGGAGCACCCGTATGATTGACCATCCAAACCACACTTTTGAGAATCAAACAATCATCAACGGTATTAAATTATCTACCATGACCATAGGTGTCTACAGGGACCAGGCAGGATAAACCAGGACAACTGGTCACCCCACTTCTCCGTTTATTGTTTCAGTAAACACTGATGCAACACCTGCCACCTATGCTCACCAGGGTTTCAATGTCAGCCCTATCACTTCTAGCTGAGGGGCTGTAGGCAAGTTACTTTATAACTTTCAAGCCTCAGTTTTCTCATCAACTAAATGGGAATACTAAGAGTATGCACTTCACACGATTGTGTACTGAGGATGAGATAAAATGGACAAACTTCTTAGAATAGTACTTGTCACATCATAAACCTAATAAAAGTGTTAATTGTTATTCTCAGCTTGATATTGGGCTATCTAAATGAAATAACGTGCGTGAAATCTTGCACACCTTTTGGTGATATGGAAAACCTGTTACAACCAAACACAAGATCTAAGGTCATGAGCCCTGATTCCCGTTCATCAACAAGCCTCTAATGAACCCCTGTGATGGAGAGAAAGAAAGAAACAGTTTCCAGGCTGGGCACGGTGGCTCATGCCTGTAATCCCAGCACTTTGGGAGGCTGAGCCGGGTGGATCACGAGGTCAGGAGTTCAAGACCACCCTGGCTAACATGGTGAAACCCCGTCTCTACTAAAAAATAAAAATAAATAAATAAATAAATAAAAATAAAAATAAAGAAACAGTTTCCAGCTTCTGGGAACTGGCGTGGCACTCATAGCTAGACTTCGGTATTCTGCTGGATATAATATCGTAGAACTCTGACATCAGACGAGGTCATCTGAGACCACAACACAATGAGGCCTAGCAAGGGCACTCCACAGGCTGCCTAAGCAGAGGTGAAAACAAGGTCTCTGTGCCACCCACAGAATATCCACACCTCCTTCTCCCAGCTGATATGAGTGTCGCTACTTGCTCAACACAGCTAGTCCGCCTCCCTGTAGATAAGACTGAGATATTCAGCCACAGAATTGTCTCCGCTTCCTGATATTACCCAGTCCAGAGCAAACCTCCAACTCCTCAGACCCTCCAAAGCCACCCCATCAAAGCCCGAATCCCCTAAGTCCTTCCTAGCAACCTCTTACTGAGACACCCCACGGCTCCCCATGGTGTGTGTTCTCCTTTGCTGCAATAAGTAATCAACCCCAACTTGAACGGCAGGGGTGTCCCCAGTGGTCTCTGGCTGGAGGGCATTGGCAGGGGCCAGGGGCTCTCCCAAGCACTGGCGAGCGGGGAGGATATGATGGAGCAGGACAGAGGTGGCAGGAATCAAAGGCCAGCAGGACCTGGAAAATGTCTTTCTTGTGATGTATTCTTGCACATGCTGAATGCCCAATAACTTGCAACCCAGAACCTAGAAGGTAGCGCATGCTCCCTGTACAATGGATGGCTGAGTTAAAGAATGAGAGAAGGAAGGAAGGAAGGGAGGGAGGGAGGGAGGGAGGGAGGGAGGAAGGAAGGAAACTGAGCATTTGCTGAGCATCTAATAGGTACATTATTTTGGGATGGGTATTGCAGAGGTACAAAGTTGAATCAGACATAAATCCCACCTCCTTGGAACTTATAATTCAGAAAGGAAGTTCAGATGTAGACATAAATTGCTGTAATGTCAGGCGAAAGTGGTGCCTTAAGAGACTCAGACAGCCATGTGTTAGTTCAGAGATGCCAGGCTAAGTCCACGTGATCACAGGCCCTCCATTTAAGGCAGTGAATTTTAGAGGAAAGTGTGGAGTATTTAGAGTCAGACCTGAGTGTGGTTCTTACTAGCCATGTGACTTCAGACAAGCTGCCCCATTGAGCTTCGATTTTCTCATCTGAAAAACGGAAATGGACCATATTCATCTTGACATAAGGACCACAGCAGATGACTGGGGCTTAAGCCCTCATCCAGAGCCACTTCCCTTCCCTCTGCTCTGCAGACCTAATTGGCCCTTTCCTTCTCCCACAGACCCTGAAGCTGTTAAAGGTGTCTGCCTTTAACAGCTAGAGAGGAATGATGCGGGGGCAGCTACTGCGTTGGACTCAAATGCAAACTTCCTGAACCTTGGATTTCCGCCTCAGTTCCGTCATTCCCTGTTGATGGTCTTGGGAGAGAAGGCTCTTCGGTCTGAGGTCAGCCAGATACTCTTACTAACCCTGTGACCTTAGGTAAGTCCCTTTACCTCTCTGAGCCCTCATTTCCTCATTTGCAAAAAATATTTAAGACCTGGCCGGGTGCGGTGGCTCACACCTGTAACCCCAGCACTTTGGGAGGCCGAGGCGGGTGGATCACGAGGTCAGGAGATCGAGATCATTCTGGCTAACACAGTGAAACCCCATCTCAACTAAAAAAATACAAAAAACTAGCCGGGCGAGGTGGCAGGCGCCTGTAGTCCCAGCTACTTGGGAGGCTGAGGCAGGAGAATGGCGTGAACCCGGCAGGCGGAGTTTGCAGTGAGCCGAGATCATGCCACTGCACTCCAGCCTGGGCGACAGAGCAAGGCTCCATCTCACAAAAAAAAAAAAAGAAAAAGAAAAGAAAAAAAAAATTAAGACCTAAAACTTACCTCCATTTTTTTTTTTTTTTTTTGTTTTCCAGATTGGCAATGTTTTCTTTTTCTTTCTTTCTTTCTTTTCTTTTTTTTTTTTTTTTTTTTTTGAGATGGAGTCTTGCTCTGTCACCCAGGCTGGAATGCAGTGATTCCATCTCAGATCACTGCAGCCTCCACTTCCTGGGTTCAAGCAATTCTCCTGTCTCCGCCTCCTGAGGAGCTGGGACTACAGGCACCCGCCATCACTCCTAGATAATTTTTGTATTTGTTAGTAGAGACAGCATTTCACTATATTGGTCAGGCTGCTCTTGAACTCCTGACCTCAAGTGATCCACCCACCCCGGCCTCCCAAAGTGCTGGCATTATAGGCATGAGACACCGGCAGTGTTTTCAAAAGCACTGCACTCAACCCTGAGCACATGCATTCATTCAGAAACAAATGCCTCAGGGTCCCCAGTGAGGGCCAAGCTCTGTCCTAGGGCCTGGGGACACCACATTGAACAAGGCCACCGCCCTGATGGAGTTCACAGATGGGCACAGGAGACAGAGTAGCCAGGAAGCAAGGAAACAAAGACCATTGCAGGTTGTGATGTCTCACAAAGGAAGTAAGTGTGATGATGCAGAAAAACAGGGGGGCAGTGGCAGCGAGACCTTGTTCTTGGATCAGGTGGTGGTATTCGTTTCCTGTGGCCGCTGTAACACATGAAGGCAAACTGGGTGGCTTCCAAGCAACAGGAAGTTGGTCTCTTACAGTTCTGGAGGCCAAAAGCACAAAATCAACATATCAGCAGGACCATGTTCCCTTTGATGGTTCTAGGAGAGAATCCTTCCTCGCCTCTCTCATGTCCTGGGAACTGCTGGCAATCTGTGAGGCTCCCTGGCTCGTGGCTACATCACTCCAATCCCTGCCTCCATCCACACATGGCCACCTTCTCCTCTTCTTATAAGGACACTTGTCATAGGATTTAGGGCCCACCAAGTTAGTCCAAGGTTATCTCATCTCGAGAGTCTGAATTACACCTGCAAAGATGCTCTTTCTGAATAAATCACATACGCAGGTACTGGGGCTTAGTACATGAGCGTATCTTTTTAGGAGTGATGCCATCCACACAGTACCGCGTCTTGGATGGCATACAGTGGGTACTCAGTAGATGATAGCTATGATTATTACATGGAATTACTAGTAATATTAAAATATTGGCTGGGCATGGCGGCCCACACCTGTAACCCCAGCACTTTGAGAGGCTGAGACAGGCGGATCACCTGAGGTCAGAAGTTCAAGACCAGCCTGAGCAACATGGTGAAACCCCCTTTCTACTAAAAATACAAAAATTAGCTGGGCATGGTGGCACAGGCCTGTAATCCCAGCTACTTGGGAGGCTGAAGCAGGAGAATCGCTTGAACCTCGAAGGCGGAGGTCACAGTGAGCCTAGATTGTACCACTGCACTCTAACCTGGGTGACAGAGTGAGACTCCATCTCAAGAAAATAAAATAAAATATTGGCAGGGCATTGTTTCATCAATGGTAAACGTGTGTGCTCAAGTGCAGAGATATTTTAGATGCGAAATGCTTTGTTGCAAGTCAAGAGAAAAGCAAGCCCAAAAATCAGCAAAGATGTTCACACCAAAAACAAAAGAAGTGTTTGTGACTGCTCCATTATCATGCTGTTGGAAGAGCTGCTCAAGGGGGAAAGCAGTTTTCCATGATGTTTGCGAGGTCGGGAAGCCCCGGGGTGGTCAGTGCTCTTACGCAGACTGGAGGGATGTCTCTTACCCCAGGAACATCCAAAGCTCTGGCAAAAGAAGAAGGTCTCAGGATCCACTTACTACAAGGAAGAAATATCACCGCCTTTATTTTCTAACCTTGTCAGTGTGACTTTGAGACTTCAGAAAGAGCTCAGAGCTATGCAGTCCTGTTATGCCTGGTAAGGAAGTGGCTTTAAAATATATATATATATAAATATATATTATATATATATATGTATATCTCCTTGAGTCTGTCCTGGAGGATGGAACTACCTCCAAGAGGTATTGTTAGGATATGGAAAGAGCAGGAGTCTCCAAGCAAAGACGTGGGTTCAAATCCTGACTCTGCCTCTTACCCAAGCAAACCACAGCATCGCTCAAAAGTCTCGTTTTCCTCACCTGTCAATTGGACTCTGACCTTCTAGAGCCATGGTTACCGAATATGAGAATAATTGTCTCTTTCTCATCTTCAATTTAGACTCTACCAGGTAGGAGTTTTTAATTCCCATTTCACAGGTGGGAAAATTGAGGTTCAGGGAACTTATATCAAATACCCCAAGATCTAATGGCCATGAAGTGCCAGAGCTGGAATGAGATTACAAAGGAAGTAGACAAAGCGGTCATGGGACTGCAGACGTGGACACGTACTCGAGCTTGAGAAGTTAAGAAAGCCTTCCTGAGTGGGGAGAGGTCTCAGCTGAGACCTGGAGGCAAGATGGTGAGGCGTTAACTGGGCTGAGAGGTAGGAGAGGGATTCCCAAAAGAGGGGACAGAAAATGCCAACATCCAGAAGCAGGAGACATCCAAAGTAGCAATATCTCAGCTCTTGCAGCTGGAGAGGTGAGCCGGGATCAAAAATAACCCTACGAGCCACACTAATGAGAAATCCAACCACAGAGGCAGCCCTCTTGGAGCTTGCTTTACATCAGCACGTGATAACATTCTTCTTAGAAAAAATTGAAACAAGGCCCAGTATGATGCATGCCTGTAATCCCAGCACTTTGGGAGGCCAAGGCAGGCAGATCACTTGAGCCCAGGAGTTTGCGATCAGCCTGGCCAACATGGCGAAAACTTGTCTCTTGTAAAAACACAAAAAATAGCCGGATGTGGTGACATGCACCTGTAATCCCAGCTACTCGGGAGGCTGAGGCAGGAGAATCACTTGAACCTGGGAGGCGGAGGCTGCAGTGAGGTGAGATCACACCACTGCACTCCAGGCTGGGCAACAGAGCGAGACTCCATCTCAAAAGAAATTTAAAAAAAGAAAAAATTAAAACAAGACCCTTTTGGTCACCACTCCAAGCCCTGTGTCTTCCTCTCCTTTGCAGAGTGACCCCTGTAAATGACTCAGTGTGCATCTTCCCTGTTTTTATACATTTATAATTTTTCTATATATTCACATATTCCTCAAATTCTACAATGCACACTTCATCATACTTTTTTTGTTGTTTGTTTCTGAGACAGGGTCTCACTCTAACACCCAGGCTGAAGTGCCATGGGCACTCGGCTCACTGCAACCTCCATCTCCCAGGCTCAAGCAACCTCCGACTTCAGTCTCCCAAGTAGCTGGGACCACAGGTGCATGCCACCACGTCCAGCTAATTTTTTGTATTTTTGGTAGAGACAGAGTTTCACCATGTTGCCCCGGCTGGTCTAGAACTCTGGAGCTCAAGTGATCCATCTGCCTCAGCCTCCCAAAGTGCTGGGATTACAGGTGTGAGCCACCACACCCAGCCTTTATCATACTTTAACAGATCTGAAAACAGAGTATGTTTGACCATCCACAGCACCTCACAATCATAATTGGCAGTATATTTGTCTATCTTAATGGCACATGAACGTGCATCTTACAATTTTGTTATATACCCGCAGAAAAGGTGTAATATTGGGGAGTTTCTTTGAGAGGGGATAATAAATGACATCCTACTGCCCATAACACTCTGTAACTTGCTTTTTTCATTCCACAATACATCTTAATATTTTCTTTTTATAGGCTATATAATATTAATACTAATATGCATTAGTAGATTCTTTTTACAGGCTACATAATATTTCATAACATGAATATACACCTATAAATGTCTAGCCATTTCTCCATCTGTGGACACTGAGGCTGTACATCTCTTGTTTTTCAGTTTCAAACTGGTATGGTGAACTTCCTAGAAGCCTCACATGGCCAATACTAATAAGTGGACTTATGTGTGTGAGAGAGAGACAGAGTCTCACTCTGTTGCCCAGGCTGGAATGCAATTGTGTGATCTCGGCCCACTGAAACCTCTGACTCTTGGGCTCAAGCAATTCTTGTGCCTCAGACTCCCAAGTAGCTGGGACTACAGGCACACGCCACCATGCCTGGCTAATTTTTGTATTTTTAGTAGAGACAGGGTTTTGCCACGTTGGCCAGGCTGCTCTCAAACTCCTGGCCTCAAGTGATCCACCACCTTGCCCTCCCAAAGTGCTGAGATTACAGGTGTGAGCCACCGGGCCCAGCCAGAAGTGGACTTGCTTTAAATATGAACTTTTTTTAGTTTAAAATGTGGCCTTGACTTTTTAATGGGCACCTCAGAAAGGCAGCCTGAAGCCCAGTCCCATGTGCCCAGAGGAGCGAAGATCCACAGGCACCTGCTCCCTCCCTGCCTGCCTGCAGCACAGCTATGAGTAAATCACACCGAGAGTTCCTCCCTCCTGGGCTCAGGCAGCCTCTTCATGCACTTATGTTCCCAATCCTTGCTCTGTCCCTCACCTCCTCCACTCTTGCAATTTGCACCAGGCATCGTGGGTGGGCTGGTTTTAATTTTCCATGTCACTGCAACAGCCCAGCACCCAGAGAAACTGGAAATCAAATCTTGTGATTTTCCAACCTGGTCGCCTCAGAGGACAGCCAGGCCAGACCACTTCCTCTCAGTTCAGCTTCCACCACTAGCGTGCTGTGTTGGACAAGGCGTCTGACCTCTCTGGGTCTGGTGTCCTCATCTGGCCAGCCTGGCCTCTCTCACCGGCTCTTAGGAGACACAACTGAGGTAAGACATAGAAAAAAAAAAAACAGGAAGTGCCCTGAAGAAGCACTTTCCACATCAGCCTCCAGAAACACTATTTCTGGAACATACCAAGCTCAGTCCTGCCTCATGACTCTGAATCTGCTGTTTCTTCCCGTAATGCAGGTCTCTGGTTTCCTGTCTGAAAGAGGCAATGTTGGATAGCAGGACTCTGAACCCCAGAAACAGGCTAGGAGCTCCTCTGGGCTACCATGACCTCTAGTCTTAATATACACACATTACACTGAAACTATAATCAGTGTTGCATTGCTTCAACGGAGTAGAAACAAACTGCTAGGTAGGCTGGGTGTGGTGGTTCATGCCTGTAATCCCAGCACTTTGGGAGGCCGAGGTGGGCGGATCACTTGAGGTCAGGAGTTGGAGACCAGCCTGGCCAACATGGTGAAACCCCATCTCTACTAAAATTACAGAAATACAAAAAGTATCCGGGCATGGTGGTGCGCATCTGTAGTCCCAGCTACTCAGAAGGCTGAAGCAGGAGGCTCAGGATAATTGCTTGAATTCAGGAGGTGGAAGCTGCAGTGAGCCGAGATCTCAGCACTGCACTCCAGCCTGGGCAACAGAGCGAGACAGACAGACAAAAGAAAGAGAGAGAAAGAGAGACAGAGAGAGAGAAAGAGAGAGAGGGAGAAAGGGAAAGAAAGAGAGAGAGAGAGAAACTGCTAGGGTTCAAAGCCTAGAAGTTCCAGTTACTGTGCAAACTTAAATACCATACCTAACTTCTCTATGTCTCATCTGCAAAATATGGATGATAATAATAGTGCCTCTTGGGCTGCTGTGAAGATTAAATAAGTAGATACAAACCAAGAGCTCAGAATAGTGTCCGGCACACAGCAACTGTCTCACCATGTTCTACACCAGGCAGCTGGCCCAGTACTGGGGATGAAATCAGTATGTACTGAGCAAATAAATGTGTCTGGTGGGTCTGCAATGATTCGCTCTATTTCATAGATGAAAAGCTTGAGGCTCAGGATGGCAATATGAATTAGAGCAGGAAGAGGAGGCATTAACTGAGCTCCTACTATGCGCAAGGCCCAGTGCTGGCTGCTTTGTTTATGTGATCTCATTTCATCTTAGAACAGCCCATTTGTGGATGCAGGTGACTCATCAGAAGTCACACAGCTGGCCGAGCACAGTGGTTCAGGCCTGTTATCCCAGCACTTTGGGAGGCCAAGGCAGGAGGATCGCTTGAGCCCAAGAGCTCCAGTCCAGCCTGGGCAGCATAGTAAGACCCCCACCTCTACAAAAAAAAATACAAAAATTAGTCGGGTGTAATGGTGAACATCTGTGGTCCCAGCTACTTGGGAGGCTGAGGCAGGAGAACTGTTTGAGCCTGGGAGGTGGAGGCTGCAGTGAGCTATGATCATGCTACTGCACTCCAGCCTGGGCAACAGAGCAAGACTCTGTCTCAAAAAAAAAAAAAAAGTCCCACAGCCAGCAAGAAGTAGGGCCAGGATTTGAACCCCAGTGATATAGGCACATGTGGGTTTTGACCACCCCTACACCTAACAATAGCAACTTGATCTGCCTGTGAGCATGTGACCACTCCTCTCCACCTTCCCACCCCTATCTATGGAGCTGATCCCAACCCACCCGGGTTACAAGTGGGCACATGACTCAGCCTGGCCAATCAGCATATTCCATCCCCTTGGCTCCAGGGATTGGCTCAGGACTGAGCATGTGACCCAATGTGGTCCAGTAGAAAACCTAGCTGGAAGTTTGGTGGAATTCTTGAGAAACAAAACGTCTCTCTTACTACGGTTGCTAAGGTGGGAGAGGATTTAGCTGAAAGCAGAACTCTAAACAGAAGAAAGCAAAGCCCAAAACAAAGAGGAAAGAAATTGAGTTTAACAGTGGATTCCAGCAGACATGAGCTTTTCAGTTACCTGAACCAGTAATTTCTTTTCTCATTGAAGCCCGTAAGATTTGAGTTTCTGTCACTTGCCACCAAAAAGATCCTGGCTGATACAGCTAGCCTGGTTCATTCTAAACCATAGCTCTTTCATCTACACTGTGCTGAATTTGAAGACCTCCTTTCTACCAAAAATAATTCCAGTCCCTAGCCCAAGAAACAAATCCATGACTTCCCCAGAGCTAATCTGGAAGGCAAAACACTTCATTCAGCAAAGTGGATTTTGCTGACAAGGAACCTTTTTCATTGAACACTTCTCTCTGTGGCTGAAAGAGTGGAGGTTATGGGATGTACCTGTTTATGGAGTTGATATTTCTGCTCAACTCCACTCTCCCAAGGTGGCTAAGTAGAATTAAGGAGATGTGTTACTCTGTTCTCATGCTGCTAATAAAGACATACCTGGCTGGGCATAGTGGCCCACCCTGTAATCCCAGTACTTTGGGAGGCCGAGGCAGGCAGATCACCTGAGGTCAGGAGTTCAAGACCAGCCTGGCCAACATGATGAAACCCCGTCTCTACTAAAAATACCAAAAAAATAGCCAGGTGTGGTGGTGGGCACCCGTAATCCCAGCTACTCAGGAGACTGAGGCAGGAGAATCACTTAAACCCAGGAGGTGGAGGTTGCAGTGAGCCAAGATCGTACCATTGCACTCCAGCCTAGGCAACAAGAGCAAAACCCCATCTCAAAAAACAAACAAAAAAAAAGACATACCTGAGACTGGGTAATTTATAAAAGAAAGAGGTTTAATGAACTCACAGTTCCACACAGCTGGGGAGGCCTCACAATCCTGGCTGAAGGTGAATGAGGAGCAAAGTCACGTCTTATATGGTGGCAGGCAGGAGAGCTTGTGCAGGGGAACCCCCTTTATAAAACCATCAGCTCTCATGAGACTTATTCACTCTCACAAGAACAGCAGGAGAAAGACCTGCTCCCATGATTCAATTACCTCCCACCAGATCCCTCCCATAACACGTGGGAAGTAAGGGAGCTACAATTCAAGGTGAGATTTGGGTGGGGACACCGCCAAACCATATCAGAAGGCAAGTTAGATCGTGGGACTTCCCTCACAGCCCTCCATCTGCCAGGTGATTACAGCGAATTACTTGGCACTGAAGTGGTCTCTCTCTGAGGGTTTTCTTAGAGGAAAAATCAAGATTTCTTCCCCCACAAGGATTTGTCTAGGAGGCTGAACTTAAGAGAACATGCTGCTCGTCGAACATGCTGCTTGTCAGCTAGCTTCTCCTCTATGGCCTCTGCAGCAGGTCCTTAAAGGAATGAAATGTCTTCATGTAATAGAAGAGCTTGGACCAAACTCAAAATTCATTTTGGAAGAAAAAGAGATTATGCGGAGGAAAAAAAAAAAGCTCTTTCTGGGGGTGATCTGCAAGGAGTACATGGTATGAAGGGGCAGCTTGTCCTTTTTCCTGGATGATATAATGGAAATAATAGCAGCTACCACTTATAGCACACTTACGGAGGCCAGGCACCACATTAGGCTCTTTAAATACACTCTCCTGTTTTAGCCTCACAATAACCTTAGAAAAAGAGATGACAGTTATCCTCATTTTGCACAGGAGGGAACTGAGGCTCAGAGAGGTATAACGAAATAAGGAAACGCCCATGGTCACGTGCCTACTTGGCGGTGAAACTGCCGGTTAGCCCTAGGACTGAGGATGAACGAGTGAATAGACTGTGCATGTGAGTTATGCTGTTTCTCAAAATCCTGGAACAAGCAGAGTTGTTGCATTGTCAAGTTTGAAGAGGAAGCCAGCCCAGTGCCTACTGTGGTTAGCTGTCCAACTGACCCACGGATGTAATAAGTCAGCTGAATGCCCACACCCAGCTTGGCAAAGGATCAGCACTCCATAGATGTTACTACCTCTAGAAGGAGGCTGGAAGGAAGGGCAAAGGAAGAGTTCATGCTTACTAAGCACTTACCATATGTCTGGAACCTTTATGTCAAGTCACTCCTTGCTGACAAGTCTGGTCATTCCTTTATGACTGGTCCTAGGCAAGGTCCATTTTGTTCATCCATTTTTATCCCCTCTCATGGAATTCTAACCATATCCCTTGATGGTATCCACATCTCATTTTGATGGATGTGAACACTGAGGCCCAGAGAGGTTAAGACACCTATCCCAGGATCACAGAAGGCCTCTATGAGGGTTTTAGCTGGGACGTGACCCCCATTTCCCTCACTTCCATGACAATAATTCTTATAATTCGTTTTCTGTTGTCGTTGTTGTTGTTTTGAGACAGAGTCTCACTCTGTTGCCCAGGCTGGAATGCAGTGGCGCAATCTCAGCTCACTGCAATCTCTGCCTCCCAGGTTCAAGCGATTCTTGTGACTCAGCCTCCTGAGTAGCTGGGACTACAGGCATGTGCCACCAAACCAGGCTAATTTTTATATTTTTAGCAGAGATGGGGTTTCATCCTGTTGGCCAGGCTAGTCTCGAACTCCTGACCTCAGATGATCTGCCTCGGCCTCCCAAAGTGCTGGGATTACAGACATGAGCCACCACACCTGGCCAAATTCTTATAATTCTTGAAACAGTGCTTCAAAGACACTCAAAGTTCCCCGTTGTGCAGTTTGGGGCTCAGGACAGAGCATGCAGTACTTTCACCTTTCGTCAACTCCCACACATTCCAGGTGTCTAGGGTATGTCTCCTTTGGTGGGACTTTACACAGCAGTGTGCAGGAGCTGACTCATCAACTCACGAGAGCCGATTAAGATTTTGAGAATTTTGTGAGCCAGGTAACATCATGCTGGTATCTTGAAATTGGCCATGGTGGAAGTATTTGCACCACAGAAATTGGCAAATGCTACAAACCTGGGCTTTATTTCTTTTAATTTTGCAGAGATCCAGTTGTTCAATATTTCCAGCATGCCTCTGGACTTTAGAGAAACAGTTTCAGTTCACCATAAACCCATACATTCATACAATAAATACATATATTGAGCTCCACCTACAGCATAATATAATTTGCACTCACTAACATGTTTGTTCAGCAAACTTTGACTCATGGGCTACTATGTGCCAGGTTCTATGCTAAATATTGGGAATTCAGCAGTGGCAAGATAGACATGGTCCTTGTCCCCATGAAGCTTTCAATCTAACGAAGGAGTCAGATTTAAACCCCCCCCAAAAAAGTCATACAACCTGCACTATGAGTGGGAGTTAGCCAAGTCAAGGTGGTGGGATAAAAGCAGGGAGATTCCAGGTAGAAGGAATAGCCTGTGCAAAATCTTTGTGGCAGGAGGAAACTTGGCATGTTCCAAGAACTGACCAAGGCCAGCCCAGCTGGAGAGAAAGGAGTAAAAGGGAGAATGGGGCTGGAGAGGGACCTACCAGGCCTTGTGGGCCATGCTAGGCACTTGTCTATTTTTGTATCCCCAGCCTCAATAAGTCTATCAAAAACTGCTCATGCCTATAATCTCAGCACTTTGAGAGACTGAGGCAGGAAGATCGCTTGAGCTTAGGAGTTTGAGGCTGCAGTGAGCTATGATCATGCCACTGCATTCCAGCCTGGGCAACAGAACAAGACCCTGTCTCTGGGTAGGGTTGGGTCGAGGGAGAAGGTCAGGCACAGTGGCTCACAGCTGAAATCCCAACACTTTGGGAAGCCAAGGCAGGAACATCACTTGAGGCCAGGAGTTCAAGACCAGCCTGGGAAACATAGTAAGACCCTATCACTATTTAAAATAAATAAATAAATAAATATCTTTTTTAATTAAAAAAAACAAAAAAAACAAAAAAAAAAACCTGGTACCAATGTAGTGGCTCACACCTGTAATCCTAGCACTTTGGAAGGCTGAGATGGGCAGATCACTTGAGGTCAGGAGTTCGAGACCAGCCCGGCCAACATGATGAAACCCCATTTGTACTAGAAATACAAAAAATTAGCCGGGCGTGGTGGCAAGCACCTGTAGTTTCAGCTACTCGGGAGGCTGAGGTAGGAAAATTGCTTGAACCTGGGAGGAGGAGGTTGCAGTGAGCCAAGATTGTGCCACTGTACTCCAGCCTGGGTGACAGAGCAAGACCCTGTCTCAAAAAAAACCTGCCCACATTTCCAAAGCCTACAAAAGTCAGTCTTCATTTCCTCATCAGATCGTCCTACAGAACCTCTCTGGGCCTCCTCATTGGAAAAATGAAGGCAGAAATGAAGATACTGATAACTTCATAGGGTGTGGCTGTAGGAATCAAATGAAGACATAGATGAAAAGCAGTTCGCTCCATGTCTGGCTTATCGCAAGCCTGAATGAATTGAACTGTTACGTTTACTTCCCTCCCTCCACAAATGCTCGTTCATCCCATTTCCTTTCTTGCTTTCAGTCCTCACAACTTTTACTGAGTTCCAGGCGCTGAGCTGGGTACTAAGAACCAACTCTGAATAACAGGGACACAATGGCCCTGGGAGGAGGGGCTGTTCCCACCTCCTAATTGCCTGGCTCCAATCACATATTTATATGCAAATTTTTATCGTACCCCACTACTGCAAAGTCCTTGTTCTAGGAAATGTGGATACAAACAACGCTGGCATGGAATCTGTGGAATGAGACCTCTCTTTTCACCATTCACCTCCCCAGGCTAATTTAGGTCTCTGCAGGGTCTTCCCACCTTCCCCTCATCACGCTGCTCTTCACTCTGAACTCTAACTGCGCATCTCCACATTTGTCCCCAGCACCATTGTGAGCTCCTTAAGGGGATGGCCTGTGTCTTAACCATCAATCAAAACGGTGCAAAGAACGCCATTAGTCAACGTCAGCTGAATGAACCCTAAACCATAAAACGTCACAGATGGATCAGGAGAGACCCCAACCCTGGGTCTTATGCCCACTGCATTCTCAGGCCGGACTGTCAGAGGCCACCCCAGCCACCCCCTCCGCAAGCTCTGAAGCCCAGCTGTTTGGGGAAAGGCTCCAGAACCCACGGCTAGGACTGGGGCGCTTCCTCCATCCTCACCCTCCCCGGACTCACTGAGAAGTTGCCGGCTGGATTCGCTGACTGTCACGTTCTCCAGCCAGAAGGGGTTCATCAGCGGTGTGCACGGGCTCTGGACTGGATAGGACGGAGGAATCCATGGGCGCAGGACCCCGGAGTTCTGCGCAGAACCCCCGTCTGCGGCTTTGCCCCCATGCTCACCCTAAGTGCCCCACCCGGGGAGGGCATGGGGAGAACTAGAGCAGTTGGGATCGCAGGCGGGCGCCTCTCGGAAGGGCTTTCACAGTCCCGGCCTTCTGCTCACCTTCCCCCCGAGTCTCTAGACATTGCATTCTAGGAACTTGGGGGAGGAGAGCGCGCCAAGCAACAGGTCCCAAGCGAGCAGGGCACCGCGCAGGGGGAGTTCGCAGCCACAGCTCCCAGCCCCGGGGTGCACCCTTACCCCGGCAGGTCCGCCAGAGACCGGAGTGGGAGCTCAGAGGCTCCAGCTGGCTGCGATTGATGGACCCCAGCAGGTCCTGCGCCCCCGGGCCGCTCCTCTCCAGTCTCTCGGTGTCAATGATGTACCAGAAGTCCGTGCCGATGGCGGCCGCCAGAAGCACAAAGCTGAGCGCCCCGGTCAGCGCAGCCGCGCCGGCCAGCCCGCCCAGGTGCACCCGCATCGCCGAGCCCAGGACCAGCAGCCGCGGGTTCCTGCGGCCGAGGCGCGACCCCTCTGTGCCCGCCCCCGTCACCAGTAGGCCACCTCGGGCTCCCAGCTCCACCGCCGGAGCCGCCGAGCTCAGATCTGAAAGCCTTTCCTTTGGACCCCTGGCCCTAGCTCAGACCCTGGATCCACCCTCAGAGCCTCACCTGCCGGCTCCGATCTGCACGCGCGCCCGCTCAGCCCCCGTCCACGTTCCCAGCCCTCCAATGCCAGCTCTACCTGCAGACCCCCTCACCTGTGTGCTGTCCGACCTCCACCTCCGCCTTCAGACCCTCCTGGAAGCCCTAGTCCTTCCCCACCAGCACCTTAACCCACCTTGTCCCCCAGCCCCACTCCAACCTCAGCCCTCCACGCCCAGTCCAAGCGGACTCTCTCACTTCAAAATCCTCACTTTCCCCAGACCCCTACTCCCTCCATTCCCCTGCCTCACTCTCCACGAACCCTTCTCCCGACCCGAGATGCTCCCCTCTCTGCTACCCTCTCTGCCTCTGACTCTGGCTTTCCGCCCTAACCCTTTTTCTTGGCCCCACACTGCCAGCTCCCCACTCCCAGCCCTGCTCTCCAGGGTCTTCCCGCAGGTCCTGCTCTGGCCGGGTCGCAGCTGACCCTCTGCGCCCTCCTTCTCGCCGCCGAGGACAAGCTCGGAGTGCGCACGCAGCACAGACGGGGGCGGTCCCCAGCCTTGGAGCGCTGGAGGCTACGGGTGTGGAAGGGAAGGCGGCCTTGGGACCACCTGGGGCAGTAGGAAGGAGGGGTGTGGCAGGCCTCACAGTCCTGCCAGGATTTGCAAATCATCTCCAAGAGTCCCTCCAGCTCCAAGCACCCTTCCTCCAAAATCCACCTTCAAGTGTAGTCTGGGCTAACTAGAATGGGAAAAGGCACATCAGTTTTTCATAAAAGTTCTCTAAAGCACTGAGGTAGTCCAGGTCCTCAGAATCTATCATTTATACCCCCAAAGTCTTTCTTCATTATCATAGCCACCACCACTGCCACCATCACCACCACCATCACCATCACCACCACCACCACCATCACCATCATAACCACCATCACCAATACCATCACCACTACCACCAACACCATCACCACCACTGCCACCATCATCACCACCAACACCATCACCACCACCATCACCACCGGCAGCATCACCACCACCATCACCAACATCACCACCACCACCAACACCATCACCACCACATCACCATCATCACCCACCACCATCACCAACATCAGCACCACCACCAACACCATCACCACCACATCACCATCATCACCACCACCATCACCACCGCAGCATCACCACCACCATCACCAACACCAGCACCACCCACCAACACCATCATCACCACCAACCACCACATCACCATCATCACCACCACCATCACCACCGGCAGCATCACCAACACCACCACCATCATCACCACCACGGACAGCAACACCATCACCACCACCATCACCATCAGCAGCACCACCACCACAACCATAATCACTACCATCACCATCATCATCATCACCACCATCACCACCACCACCATCACCATGGACAGCAACACCATCACCACCACCACCACCATCATCCCCACCACGCCACCACCATCATCACTACCATCACCATCATCATCACCCACCAGCAGCATCACCAACACCACCACCACCCATCACCACAGACAGCAACACCATCACCATACCACCATCACCACCATCACCACCACCACCATCACCATGGACAGCAACACCATCACCACCACCATCACCACACCATCATCCCCACCACGCCACCACCATCATCACTACCATCACCATCATCATCACCACCAGCAGCATCACCAACACCACTACCACCATCACCACAGACAGCAACACCATCACCATCATCTTCATCACCATCATCACCACCACCACCATCACCATGGACAGCAACACCATCACCACCACCACCACCATCACCATCATCCCCACCAACGCCACCACCATCATCATTATCATCACCATCATCATCACCATCACCATCATAAGCATCACCACCATCACCACCAGCAGCATCACCAACACCACCACCATCATCACCACCACCACCACCAGCATCACCACCACATCACTACCATCACCTTATTTTGACATTTTATTTGACACATTTTATTTATTTTTACTTTATTAATGAGCATTTGTGATTACTAATATTTCATTTTTACGACATTTATGGATAATACTTCATTTTATTATTATTACTAATAATTTACCATTTACTTATTTATTATTTATTACTAATGAGCAGAGCATTTATTGTTGTTATTACTACTTTATCATGCATTTCAATTCATTTTACTTATATTTAATTTATTTATTATTATTACGATTATTACGCATTTTATTACGATATTATGACATATTACTATTTATTACGACGACATTTTTATACATTATTTTACTACGACGCATTTCTTTTCTTTTATTTATTACTTTATTTACGGACGATCTATCCATTCTTTTCACTTAACTCATGTCCTTTTATCTCGTAAAGAAATACTTCTGGTACCTTCTATGTGTCTGGATCCGGCACCGTGTTAAGAATATAGGCGTGAACAATCCAAAAAGAAGTCCTGCCCTTAAGAAATATAGGGTTCAGGTTTCCCAGCCTTTTACACACAGGGGACACAGAGAAAATACCTATATTTGCATGGCTCATTAATAGAAGAGGCTTCTAGATACTGGGGATGACCAATCCTCAGGAGTTACAGCTACTAAAGGCCCCTCAAGGCTGACCTTATGGCTGAGGAATCAAAATCTTGGCACTCCTGTGATCCATTCTTTTTTTTTTTTTTTTTTTTGAGATGGAGTCTCGCTCTGTTGCCCAGGCTGGAGTGTGGAGTGCAGTGGCTGGATCTCAGCTCACTGCAAGCTCCGCCTCCCGGGTTTACGCCATTCTCCTGCCTCAGCCTCCCAAGAAGCTGGGACTACAGGCGCCCGCCACCTCGCCCGGCTAGTTTTTTGTATTTTTTAGTAGAGACAGGGTTTCACCGTGTTAGCCAGGATGGTCTCTATCTCCTGACCTTGTGATCCTCCCATCTCGGCCTCCCAAAGTGCTGGGATTACAGGCTTCAGCCACCGTGCCTGGCCCTGTGATCCATTCTTAAGGGCCATTGTGTCAAGGTCCAAAAGTTGACAGGTGCTGGTCAGGTTGGAAGAGAATCATCAAAGTGTGCTTAAGACAGGGTGCTATGAGAGAAAGTACCAGAGGGGAGATCTCACTGGGCTTCTCTGAGGAAGTGACATTGACACTGAGACATGAAGGATATAAAAGTATCCATGTCTAGAGAATGGCTTATATGAGGGGTTTCGTGCATTCTAGAGAAGTCGAAAGAAGGGCTATCACGCTAGAATGTAGTAAGGGAAGAGCAAGCAGAGGGAAATCAGATGGAGGGTATGAGAAGTGGTCAGGTCACACAGGTCTTGAGATCCACGATAGAGTTTCGATTTTAGTCCAAACTACTGAACCGTTTTCAGCACGAAAGTAAAATGATATAAAAAATATCACTATGCTTGCTGTAGTGTGGAATATAGAATATAGAGAGACAAGAAAGGGAACAAGAAGGCCAGTTAGGAGGACATCGTAGAAGAAGCAGCAAGATCCTGCTGACTTGGGCTAGGGTGGGGGCAGCAGTGAACAGAGAGTAAAGTGTAGAGTTTTTAAAAGTTGAGGGAGGGCCGGGCGCGGTGGCTCAAGCCTGTAATCCCAGCACTCTGAGGCCGTAGACGGGCCGGATCATCAATGAAAGGTCAGGAGATCGAGACTATCCTGGCTAATGACGCGGTGAAACCCCGCCCCTACTAAAAAATATTAAAAAACTGGCTACGTAGGTGGCTGGCTCTGTAGTCCCAGCTACTCGGGAGGCTGAGGCAGGAGAATGGCGCAAACCCATGAGGCGGAGCTTGCAGTGAGCTGAGATGTGGCCACTGCACTCCAGGCTGGGCGACAGAGTGAGACTCCATCTCAAAAAAAAAAAAAAAAAAAGTTGAGGGAGTAGAACTGGTAGGGTTTGGTGATAGGCTGGGGTTGAGAATTATCCTTTTCCTTGTTACTTTATTCTTCCTTGCCAATACCACCTTAATCTGTATCGCTGTCATCCTCATCTTCATTATCAAGGGCATCAGCACCCTGGCAGAGCTATCACCAGCAAGAATATACCCTCCCTTGATTCTGCAGACCATTCTGTTTCATCACCCCTCCACCACTATCTTGATGAAAATAGATCTTTTCCAAAACCATCATCACTGATAATTTTGCTGTCACCTCCATCACACTTCTACTATTATCTTTACTTCCACCATCATCCAAATAGTCCTCACCATCAACTTGAGAGATGCAGGTAAAATTCAGTTGAGGCTGATCCCAGGAGCCCTTACAATGTCTTTGAGGTTCAATCTCTTCCCTCTTTCTCTTCTCCTTGCCATCTCTCAATTGTTTTCCTCTTGGTTGACTTCACTTTTCAAGCAGGCTCTCATTTGTTCAATCATAGGAGCCAGTTTCACAGCTTAGCAACTCCAAGAAAAAGAAATAATCTCTCTCTCAAAAGTGCCAGATCCCCAGAATTCAATCTCATTGGCCTGTTTTTGGTCATATGCCCATCTCTGAATCAATCTCTGTCACTCAAAGGGACCAGATGTGCTAATTGGCCAAGCCTCAGTCACCCGTCCACTCCTGGAGCCAGAGTGGGAGAAGTCAGTCCCACCCTAAATACTTGAGTTCAACTATGATAGCAAAGATACAGAATCAACTTAAATGCCCATCAATGGTAGATTGGATATAAAGAAAATGTGGCACACTACACCATGCAATACTATGCCGCCATAAAAAAGAACGATATTATGTCCTTTGCATGAATATGGATGGAGCTGGAAGCCATTATCCTTAGTATATTAATACAGGAACAGAAAACCCAATATTGCATGTTCTCACTTACAAGTGGGAGCTAAATGATAAGAACACACGGACACATAGAAGGGAACAACAACACTGGGGCCTACCTGAAGGTGGACAGTGGGAGGAGGGAGAGGACCAGAAAAAAAATAACTAATAGATACTAGGCTTAATACCTGGATGATGAAACACTCTGTATAACAAACCCCTGTCACATGAGTTTACCTGTATAACAAACCTGCACATGTACCCTTGACTTTAAAATAAAAGTGTTGTTTAAGCCATTTGAGCTGAAAGGTGTTATGATTGCTAAATGTGACAAATAAAAATACAGGAAATCCAGTTAAATTTTAATTTTAAATAAACAGTGAATAATTTTTCAGCATATGTCCCACGTAATACTTGAGGTATACTAGAAAAACTTTTGGGCCGTGCATGGTGGCTCACACCTGTAATTCCAGGACTTTGGGAGGCTGAGGCGGGTGGATCATGAGGTCAGGAGATCGAGACCATCCTGGCTAACTCAGTGAAACCCCGTCTCTACTAAAAATACAAAAAATTAGCCAGGCATGGTGGCGGGCACCTGTAGTCCCAGCTACTCGGGAGGCTGAGGCAGGAGAATGGTGTGAACCCGGGAGGCGAAGCTTGCAGTGAGCCGAGATCGCGCCAGTGCACTCTAGTCTGGGAGACACAGCGAGACTCCATCTCAAAAAAAAAAAAGAAAAAAGAAAAAAAAACTTTTGTGTTATCTGAAGTTAAAATTTAACCAGATGGCTTCTATTATATCCAGCAAACCTAGCAGACTCCTGAAAGAAAAACCAAGGTGCCATTATCAGAACCAAGAGAACGGACCATGGCAGGCCAAAACCGGGGTTGCCCCCTGCACCCACCATGGGCCTGTCACTTCACTGGGTCCCATGTTCCTCATCTATATAAGGAGACCTTCTTCCAGGTTCCTGGGCAAAGATAACCTTATAGGTTTCGATGTATTTTCCCCGAGGGTTTTAATGTACTCCACCTGAATCATGCTCAGTCATTCTAAAAGGAACAGAAAGTAATTTTTTTTTTTATGATTCTGAGGAGGAGAGGAGCACATCAAACATCATGTAATATCATTACTCAGCCAGTCAACTGAAGAGGCTTGATAAAATCTGAAAGCTCCCAAGGCCAGATCCAAACAAGCCACGGCGTTTAAGATTAAGGCTACACCAGGCACCGTGCTAGCTCACTACAGCATGGGGGAGCACAACGTTCAGCAAGGATTGCAGAGGCTGGTTTTGAGTCTTAAATCAGCATCTGACAGGCTGTCTGAGCCCAGAGAAGTTGTCTATTATCTGGGCGTGGTGGCGGGCACCTGTAATCACAGCTACTCAGGAGGCTGAGGCAGGAGAATCGCTTGAACCCAGGAGCTGGAGGTTGGAGTGAGCTGAGATCGCGTCACTGCACTCCAGCCTGTGTGATAGAGTGCGACTCTGTCTCAAAAAATAAGGTAAGTGGAAAGCACTTTCAGAAGTATGGAGGGAAATGCACGTTAAGAATGAAAAGAGGAAATATTTTAAAAGAAAGAGAAGGAAAGGGCTGGGCATAGTGGCTCATGCCTGTAATCCCAATGCTTTGGGAGTCTGAGATGGGGGGATCACTTGAGGCCAAGAGTTCCAGAACAGACTGGGCAACATAGCAAGACTCTATCTCCGTCAAAAAAATAATAAAAATAAAAAATTAGCTAGGTGTGATGGCACACCTATAGTCCCAGCTACTTGGGAGGCTGAGGTGGGAGAATCACTTTAGTCCAAGAGTTTGAGGCTGCAGTGAGCTATGATCATGCCACTGTACTCCAGTCTGGGCAATACAGTGAGACCCTGTCCCTAAAAAAATAAAAAATATATATTTTTAAAAGAAAGAATAAAGGAAGAAGGAGGGAGGTATCAGGATGTAGGGAAGAAAGGTTACCTCTTATTATGAAGCACTGAGGCATCATAGGGAAAAAATGCTATTTTTAAAAAAATTAATGAGACCCGGATTTGGCTGCCAGCTCTTTTACTCACCATTATGTGAACTTGAGTAAGTCCCTTTTTCCTGGAGCCTCAGTTTCCCTATTTCTACATGTATCTTACAAATAGAGTTGCAGAGGAATTTGATAAGATAATGTATAAAAAGCGTCTGAAACATAGTAGATGTTCAATAAGTCCATGAATTCCCTTCCCCTTTCCCAGTTCCCAGGAAGTTCTCTGACCTGGACAGTTTGTCCTAGCCCAGACTGAGCCCAGATGGGTCAGCAGGGAAACCTTGAGGCATCAGTTAAACATCTAAGGTCGGGCACTTCAGCTCACACTTGTAATCTCAGCACTTTGGGAGGCCGAGGCAGGAGGATTACTTGAGCTCAGGAGTTTGAGACCAGCCTGGGCAACATGACAAGTCCCAGTCTCTACCAAAAATACGAAAAAAAAAAATAGCCAGAAGTGGTGATGTGCACCTGTGGTCCCAGCTACTCAGGAGGCTGAGGTGGGAGGATCACTTGAGCCTAGGGGGCGGAGGTTGCAGTGAGCAGAGACTGCACCACAGAACTCTACCTTGGGTGACAGAGCGAGACCCTGCCTCAAAAAAAAAAAAAAAAAGCATCCACCCCAGGTCATTGCCACACCCACAAAGTCCTCACAACTATTCAATCAGAGAGGTGATGTATGCCCATTTTACAGATGCGGAAGTTGAGGTTCAGAGTTTGAGCAACTTGCCCAAGGTCAATAACTTTGCAAAGATGGCATAACTGTCTGACTCAACAGATGACCACCCATGAGTGCCCTGAGAACTGGACTCTTGATCTCCTTCTCTATCTCAGGACATTACCACCTCAGGAAACAGAGCTATCATGTCCTCTGTTGCCTTCACAGAAACATGGAAGCCATTCAGCGCTCTTCTCACCTGCAAGGCCCACAACCAAGACATCACCACCTCCGATCAGTTCTACTTCCAAAATGTATTATGTATCTGCAACTCTCCATCTTCACAGCCATGTCATTAATATTTCTTTGTTTCTTTGCCTGGATGCTACAAAACCTCCTACCTGGTTATAACCAACTGTCATTTCCAAACATGGTAGCAGCAATATTGCCCGTGCCACAGGCTCTTCTCCAGTGGACTTTGCCACTCCCCAGCAAAATGCTGACTGTATTTCTCCACTGCCTCAAAGCTGAGGAGGACTGTGCTTGTTTTCACCAATAGAATTTGGCAGAAATGATGCTGGGCCAGTTCCAGGCACTACCCTTAACTGGCCTGGGAGCCTCCATTTTCAATCTCTTGGAAGTTGGCTACCATGTAAGGATGCAAATTCCTGGAGACCACCCTTCTGTGAGAAGCCCGGGCCATGAGGAAAGGCTGGAGGATGAGATGCCAGAGAGCAGGTGGATGGGGCCAGGGAGCACCAAGGTGCCAGGCTTATGAGTGGAGAGGCCATCTTGGAAGTAGACCCTCTAGCCCCAGCAGCTCCATCTGCTGCCACATGGATTAGAGATGAACCCCCCAGCTGAGCCCTTCCTGAATTCCTAAACCAGAAAAGCATGAACAAAATAAAACAGTTGTTTTAAGCCAGAGAATTGGGGGGTAGCTTGTTACACACCTATTAATAACTTGAACACTGGTGCCCCTGCTTCTGCTGTTGTCTGCCATTGCCCCACCACCACTATGACTATCCATTCTTATAAGAGCCTGCATGGTCATCATGAAACACAACTCAGAACATGTCATTCATTTTCCCACAGCTTCTTTATGGCTTCGCATTTGCTAAGGCAATGCTACTTGAGGCCTGTCCCCACTCCCAGTCTGTTAGTTCAGGTTTTCTTTTTTTTTTTTTTTTTTTTTTTTTTTTTGCAGTGGCGTGATCTCGGCTCACTGCAAGCTCCGCCTCCCGGGTTCACGCCATTCTCCCGCCTCAGCCTCCCAAGTAGCTGAGACTACAGGCGCCCGCCACCACGCCCGGCTAGTTTTTTGTATTTTTAGTAGAGACGGGGTTTCACCATGTTAGCCAGGATAGTCTCGATCTCCTGACCTCATGATCCACCTGCCTCGGCCTCCCAAAGTGCTGGGATTACAGGCTTGAGCCACCGCGCCCGGCCTTAGTTCAGGTTTTCTAAGAAGCTGACACAGACAGGGTTAGATCTACAAGGCTTTCACTAGGAGAAATACAAGTGTGAAAGGGAATAGAATGGAGGATAAATAGCCCCCAGTGATCTCATCCGTTAGGGCAGGGGAAAGCTCTGAGCATGTTCTACTCTGGCTCCCAGAGGTTCCCAAGGAGACTGAGTTGCAGCTCCCCAAAGTGGTGTCCTGCTCAATAGTACAGCTTATATTGGTTTACTTTTCTTCTCCCTCCTGCATCTCAATTCCCCACTCTTGTACCAGGGCATCCTAGGATAACCCTCCAAATAAAATTACTTACCCTCAGCCAGGCACGGTAGCTCATGCCTGTAATCCCACCACTTTGGGAGGCCGAGGCAGGTGGATCACTTGAGGCCAGGAGTTCGAGAACAGCCTGGTCAACATGACAAAACCCCATCTCTACAAAAAATTAGCTGGGTGAGGTGGCACACGCCTGTAGTCTCAGCTACTCGGGAGGGAGGCTAAGGCAGAAGAATCGCTTGAAACTGAGAGGTGGAGATTGCAGTGAGCCAGGATCATGTCACTGCACTGCGGCCTAGGTGATGAAGCGAGACTCCGTCTCAAAAAAAACAAAAAAATTACTTGCCCTTAAATCCTTATCTCAGGGTCTACTTCCGAAAAACCTAACCTAAGACATGTTATCTAGCACTCTTACAACTTCAAAGAGACCTTCCTAATAGCAATTAAGGAATATTTAACAACGAAGTTATTTGCTAGCTACGCGTCTGTTCCTTTGGACTATAAACCTCATTCAGGCAATAAGGGATGCTACAGGATGGCTCACTCAACACCATTCAGATTCACTTCTCTTTCACATTTCTAGACACCTTCCAGTCGGTAGTGGCCATGTGACATAGTTCAGACCAATGAGATAGACACAGAGTCTATTGGAAATGGCTCCCCCAAGCAAAAACGACAAGACCTTGGAAGAAGAAGGCTTTTTGTCCATCTGGAATGTAAATGTGATGTCTAGAAGTGCAGCAGCTATTTTGCAACCATGAGGATAAACCATCTGTGATGGCAAAAACAGAAAGTTACAGAGACCTGAGCACCCAATAGTATCATTGAACAATGCAACTCTCCATTGGGTGACCATATGAATACCCAATAGTATCATTGCCCCATCTTTGATTTGCCTACCTCCAGAATTCTTGTTACAAGATAAAAAATAAACCCTTATCTATTAAGCCATTAACTTAGAGTTGTCTGTTATTTGCAACTGAACGCATTGTGAATTGATGCAGAGAGGGATTGCACTGGTGCTATCCAATGGGTATCAATGGCTTTTGGGTTAGTATGTGAGACACAATATGTGTGTAATAGAAATTTGTTGATTTAATAAATGAATCCTGCAAAAAGTATCTTCTTGCAAGCACGGAGCTTATTTTGTGTGGCTGTAAGGAACTGTAAGGAACCAGCTGAAGGCTTTAGAAATATAGCTAGGATGTGGTACAGTTATTAAGATTGCTGCACTAGAGAGAACCTCTTCTCTGTATTAAGTTTCATGAGGTCATGATGTTCTGCTGGTGAACTGGACTCCCTGGACCTGACCTCTACATAACCATTTAAGTATAAAGCCTTTATCCATCCATTAAGGACATCTAGAAGAGCTAGCTGCCACTCTCCATATCCTAGGTGATGTAATTAGCTTAGAATGAAAAGAGATCAGTAACCCACTGGTCTAATTTTGCCATTACCCACCTGGCATAACACCAAGATATTAAAGTCTGAGCTCTCTTTCCTTGGGGAAACTTCTTCCCAAATTGGAATAGAAATCCTCAGCCAGAGAGAAACTTCTTCCAGGCATCACATGGCTGAAGGGAAAGAATTTAGACCAGGAACCAGGACAGCTGGGTTCCAGCACCAGCTCTGCCACTAGCCGGTTGAAAGGTCCTGATCTGGTTACTTCTCCTTTCTGGGCCTCAGTTTCCTCATCTGTAAGAGGGGCTGGTAAAAGCCCTTCTCTGGGAATCTATTCCAGCGATAGCTGATATGTGCTGAATTGTGATAATGAGGCAGGCACATCAGGCACGTTCCTGTTTGAACCTTCACATCAATTTTGGGAGAGAAGTATGCCTAACACAACCATGTTACAGATAGGAACACTCAAGGCTCAGAGAAAGGTTGAGCAAGTGAATCAGTATCACACAGCTATCAAGTAGAGGAGGCAGGATTCAAACACAAGCTTGTCTAACTTCAAAGCCACGCTTTGAATGTGGGATTGGTTTCATGCATTTGAGTAACAAGAGCATAAAGCAAGACTCACATGTAAGAGATACTCAGTCAATATTTATTTGTTTATTTATTTATTTATTTATTTATTTTGAGATAGGGTCTCACTCTGTTGCCCAAGCTGAAGTGCAATGGCGTGATCTCAGCTCACTACAACCTCCGCCTCCCGGGTTCAAGTGATTCTCCTGCCTCAGCCTCCCAAGTAGCTGGGATTACAGGTGCCCACCACCACACCCACCTAATTTTTGTATTTTTGGTAGAGACAGGGTTTCACCCTGTTGGCCAGGTTGGTCTCAAACTCCTGGCCTCAAGGGGTCCACTCGCCTCAACCTCCCAAAGTGCTGGGATTACAGGCATGAGCCATGGGGCTTGGCCTCAGTCAATATTAACTCATATGGCCTGACAATAGCTTAATATGAGAGATGTAGCGGAAAGAATTGAAATATCAAAGAAACTTCATTTCAAATGCCACCTCCGTCCCTTATTTGCCAAGGGACAGTGATCAATGGTTTTAGTTCTCCAAACTTCATTTTCCTCATCAGAAGAATGAGTATAATGATACCAAATCACAGAATTATCGTCGAAATTAAATGAGACAATATCTGAGAGGCTGGGCACAGTGGCTCACACCTAGAATCCTAGGATCTTGGAAGGCCAAGGTATGGAGGATGGCTAGAGCCCCGGCGTTTGAGACCAGCCTGGGCAACATAGTGAGACCCCCTCTCTACAAGTAAAAAATTTAAAAATAAGCTGGGCATGGTGGTGAGCAACTGTGGTCCCAGCTACTTAAGAGGCTGAGGTGGGAGGATCACTTGAGCCTAGGAGATCGAGGCATAAAGATAATCTTGACTGCGAGATTATAAGGACGTGACCTGAAATCATTCATGCCAAGTCCTGAGCAGAGTCCCAGGCAGCCCAGAAAAAACAGCTGGTAAACATTAGCTCCAGCTATTAGCTCAAGTCCTTCTCCTATGAAACGCCATACGGCAGCTCAGAGTGTGACCCAGCGAGGTCACACAACTAATAAGGCATAGACTTGGCATTTAAACCCAGGCCTAGCTCCAAATTCAAGGCTGTTGTTGCTACCCAGGTGTTCATCTGAACAATTAGGTCTGACACCTTTGTCTGCCCCAGCGCCACAGACAGCAGGCAGCCTACCCCTCTTCTCCATGCTGAAAACATTTAGTGTTTGCCAGGAATCAGCATCTCTACAGTTTGTTAAAGCCAGAATTGCCACATCAATGCCCAGCGCCAGCCTCCAGCCAGCTCCACCCACCCCTGCCTGTCATCCATGGCCAGGGCATATGAAGGCCATGCTAGAAATTCACTGACAGAGATTCTGAACATCACAGGGGATGGTGGGTGTGGGGACAGGAGTCAGTCAGGTCTCCCCAGTCATTTTGTCTTGAAACTGCTTGCTGCTGGGGCCACTGGCACCCCACTCCCCCAGCCCAGGCCTGCAGCGAGAGCCTTTGAGAGACAGATTTTGTCCTTCTCCCTACTGCGGCTTGGTAGGGATCCAGGAAGAAGCAAAGCACTAGAACCACAGAGCTGGGAGAACCCATAGCATCTGCCCATCATATTACAGAGAAGAAAAGTGAGACCCAGAAAAGACATAAAACGGTTACTCAAGCCCTCACCAAAGATAAGAAGAAAGGTATCTTGGTTCAGCCCAGCCACAGCCTGCCTCCAGAGCCCACATGCTGACTGTAGACCTCACAGCACCTCTGACAGAAACAATATCTGCCTCCCAGGATTGTTGGGTTAATGAAAGATGATGGATGCAACCAGTGTCTGACACATAGCAGGCATTCATGTCTAGTAAGTGGTGCTGTTGTGAGGACTATCACTGTCGTCATCCCCAACATCGTCATTGCACCATCATCATCCTCACCTTCATTCCTGAGCTCTTCTCATCCTGTTCCGTCGTGTTCAGGCCTAGGTAAGTCAGACACAGACGTCTAAAAATCCGTGCATGTATTTAAAGCACTTGTTTGTTGAGCAACTACTGTATGCCAGGCACTAAGGATACAACAGGAATAGGACAAGGTCCTCTGCCTCCTCCAGGGAGCTCACAGTGTCCTGCAGAGAACAGAAAAGGAAAGAAATACATGTAACAATGTGTCAGACCTGTAGTCCTAAAAATAAGTCAAAATAATACTATTTAATAATAACCACCATTTGCTGAGTGCTGAAATAAAAAAGGGCTTCCTATGCCAGTGTGTTCACATAGCCCCCACTCCTGCCTTCATCCCAGTGACTCTCCCGCATAACCTGTGAGATTTCATCTTCACAGCAACCCTATATTAGTTTCTCATGGCTGCTGTGTCAGATTATCACAAATTTTGTGGCTTAAAATAACACAAATGTATTCTTAGAATTCCAGAGCTTGGGAGTCTGAAATCAGGCTCCCTGGGCTAAAGTGAAGGTGTGGGCAGGGCTCTGCTTCATCTGGAGGCTCTAGGGGAGAAACTGTTTCCTTGCCATTTCTGACTTTTAGAGGCCACCTGCATTCCTTGGCTTGTGGCTTCTCCCTCATCTGCAAAGCTGATCTCTGCTTCCACCCTTCCATCTTCTTTTTCTGACCCTCTTACCTGCCTCTTACAAGGTACCTTGTGATTACACCAAGCCCACCTAGAGAGTCCAGAATAATTTCCCCACCTCGAGATCCTTAACTCAATCCCACCTTAAAGTCACCATTGCCATATAAGGGAACATAGTCACAGGTTTGGGGGATGAAAATGTGGACATCTTTGGTGGGCCATGACTGTGCCTTCCACAAACCCTAATAAGTTAGGGACTGTCGATCACTTCTGCACTAGAGATGAGGAAACTGAGGCCTAGGGAGGTAATGTGGCGTGCAAAGTCACAAAAGCAGCTGGGATTGGAAACCAGGTTTATCTGAGCTGTGGGAGTTGGGTCTGGTTTCCACTGTGCTACAAAAGGCAATGCAGAAGTCAAGAGCAGGCCAGAGAAGAAGGCTTCCAGAAAGAGAGGGAACCGAGACAAGCTGTGCAAGATAAATAGGGCATTCCAGGGTGGCAGTGCTATACACTGCCCGCCAGAGTGACATCTATGCAGGTGACGTCCCCAAAACACACCAGGCCAGGTTCCCCTATAATTCTATAATGTCAAGGCAAAAACAGTAGCTCAGTAAGGACTTCAACAGTTCAGCTGGTGATCTCCATTCCAGAATTCACTTTAATGTTTGGGATGTTTCTTGAAGATCAGCCTCCCGTCTGAAAAATGGGCATTATTAATGCCTGTTAACCCAAGCACATTAGCCATCCTCCTCTACCTGCTTTCCTTCTTCTCCCTAACCCTAGAGAGGGTTTTTGTTGTTGTTGTTGTTTTGTTGTTGTTGATGTTTGAGACAAGGTCTTACTCTGTTACCCAGGCTGGAGTGCAGTGGTGTAATCTTGGCTCACTGTAACTTCTCTCCCCAGGGCTCAAGCAACCCTCCCATTTCAGGCCCCTTGAATAGCTGGGACGACAGGCTCACAACCACACCCGGCTAATTTTTATACTTTTGTAGAGACAGGGTCTCACTATGTTACCCAGGCTGGTCTTGAACTCCTGGGCTCAAGCAATCCTTCCACCTTGACCTCCCAAACTGCTGGGATTACAGGTGTGCACTATCTCACCTGGCCTTGTTTTTTGTTGTTGTTGTTTGTTTGTTTGTTTTTGAGATGGAGTCCCTCTCTGTCGCCCAGGCTGGAGTGCAGTGGTGCGATCTTGGCTCACTGCAACCTCCACCTCCAGGGTTCAAGCAACTCTCCTGCCTCAGCCTCCTGAGTAGCTGGGATTACAGGCATGCGCCACCATGCCCCACTAATTTTTGTGTTTTAGTAGTGACGGAGTATCACCATGTTTGCCAGCCTGGTCTCAAACACCTGACCTCAGGTGATCTGCTCACCTCAGCCTCCCACAGTGTTGGGATTACAGGCATGAGCCACAGCGCCCATCACTTGTTTGTTTTTTAACAGATTTTTTTAAATTTGTATAAATGTAAGGGATCCAAGTGCAATTTTGTTACATGCATGTATTGCCTAGTGGTGAAGTCTTGGCTTTCAGTATATTCATCACCCAGGTAATGAACATTTGATCCATTAAGCAATTTGCCATCATCCACTCCCCTTCCACCTCCAATCTTCCAAGTCTCCAATGTCTGTAATTCCATACTTTATGTCCATGTGTACATACTAGTTAGCTCCCACTTATGAGAAAGAACATGCACTATTTGACGTTCTGTTTCTGAATTTTGTTTCACTTAAAATAATGGCCTTCTATAATCCCAGCTACTTGGGAGGATCACTTGAGTCTAGGAGTTCAAGACCAGCCTGGGAAATATAGTGTGACCCTATCTAAAAAATAAATAAATACATAAACTGTTTGTTTTAGAGAAACTTTAGTTTCAGAGAAAAACTGAGCAAAAGATACCCAGACTTCCTGTGTACCTGCTTCCCATCCCTGCATAGCCTCCCCCCATTATCAGCATCTACCACCATCTGTTGCAACTGATGAACCCACACTGATATATTATGATCTCCCAGAGCCTGGGGTTTTGTTCAAAAACATTTTCCAGTATTAAGAAGCATCTCGTTTCTACAGCAGGCGAGGGAAGTAAACTGTCTAGACACAGGCCAGGGGACTAGCCCTGGGCCTTTCCAACTCCTTGTTTCATTACTTAAAGCCTTAGCCAGAATCCCCAGAGAACTCGGTGCAGAGTAGAGACTCCTGGGGCCATCCAGGGCTGGGAAGGAGCAACATGCTTGAGACGGAGGTCTCATTCGCCACCAGGCTGGAGTGCAATGGCTTGGTCCCCAGCCTTACCGTAAGCCCCACTCCTGGGTTCACACCATTCTCCTCTGCCTCCTAGCCCCTCCTGAGTAGCTGGGACTACAGGCGCCTCAGCCACCGCTACCGGCTAGTTTTGTATTTTTAGTAGAGACGGGTTTCACCGCAGCTAGCTAGATGGTCTCTGATCTCCTGACCTCGGATCCACCTGCCTCGCCTCCCAAAGTGCTGGGATTACAGGCTTGAGCCACTGCTACCAAGCCGCAAACACATGCTTATTATAAAAAATAGTATGTAATCTCTTTTTAAACTTCTAGGTGCCATGAAAATAAAGTCAGCCCAGATCTCTCAAACTAGAGAATTTATTGACGGTTGTATGTGATTTCTTTTGTATAATGCTTTTTCTATGAATAAAATAAAGATAATAGCATCTACTGAGCTTATTCTGAGTGCAGGGCCCTGTTTTATTTATTTATTTATTTTTATTTTTATTTTTTGTCGGAGTCTCATTTGCCGCTTCTTAGGCTGGAGTGCAGTGCTTGATCTCAGTCACTGCAAGCTCTGGGCCTCCTGTCTACGCCATTCTCTGCCTCAGAAGCCTCCTGGTAGCTGGGACTACAGGCTCGCCTTATCCTGCCCGCTGCCTTTTGTATTTTAGTAGAGACGGGTTTCACCTCGCGTTCGCAGGATGGTCTCATCTCCTGACCTCATGATCTACCCTTGCCCGGCCTCCCAAGTGCTGGATTATAGGCTTGTTTCATCACCTCGCCAAGGGGCCCTGTTTTAAATGTTTGTGTGCATGGTCCCAATCCTCACTGCCATCCTTCCAGGCAGGGACTATTATCATCTTAGTTAACAGCTGAAAATACAGAGGCAAAGAGAGATGAAACTATAAAAGGATGAATAGATGTAAATATATATGAATGGAAATGGAAGCCAGGATGGTGAGTAAGAGTATAGTCTTTGGAAGAAGACCACTTCCTATTTTTCCCTAATTTTATATATTCCTTATACGGTAATATTGACACAAGTCGTAAAATGCATGTGTTTTAAAATTCAAAAGGTACAGAACGTCATACTTTGAAAAGTCCCCTTCCCTCTCCTGAGCCCAGCTACTCAGAGGCAACCACATTTAGCAATTTCTTTTTATCTTTCCAGAGTTGTTTTACACAGGCAAATATAGCTTTGGAGAGGTGTGTGTGTGTGTGTGTGTGTGTGTGTATCTGTGCATACCTTTCTCTTCACACAGGTGAAGCGTATAGTCTACGCTTTGCTTTGTTAATATAACAAAACGTCTCACAGGTCATTACATGTCAGTCAAGAGTGGTTTCTAATTTATCAGTTGCATGGTGTTGAGAGGATATTTAACGAGTTCCACCTCCATTTGGGTCATTGTGAGAAGTAAATAAAATAATGCAGGTAAAACACTTACCCAGAGCCTGTTACATAGTAAGTACTCACATGTAAGATATGATTATTAGAATTTTCATCATCCTGCATGTAGAGTTTTCCATTTTGTGCTTTAGGACTAAAATTATGTCACCTCATTGGATATCAAAATAAATGTAAAAATAAATGTCTATTCTTACCTTGTACCATATAGAAAAATTAACCGTAAATGGATGCCAGACCTAAATGTAAAAACTAAAGCTATAGAGCTAAAAAAAAAAAAAAAAAAAAAAAAAGGAGAAAATCTGTGTGACTTGAGTTAGCAAGAATTTCTTAGCTAGGACACAAAGAGCATAATTCATTTAAAAAAAAAAAAAAGTGGTAACCCCCCGTGATCGCTCATCCTGGTATTCACCCCCTCTTTGTGAATGTAGTTGAGCTCTGTGACTTGATTCTATGAGTAGAATGCAGCAAAGTTGATGAGATTTCATTTCTGTGATTATGTTACATGGGCTTGGAATTGTCATCTTGCTAGCGGTCTCTGTCTATGTGCCTTCTAAGCTTGCTCACTTCATGTTGGACAGGCCAACAGGGATAGAAACCGAGGCTGGCCAGCAAGGAACTGAGATCCTCTGTAAGCAGCCTGGAGGAACTTAATTCAGCAACAACCTGAGTGACTTGGAATTCAAAAGGTACAGAAAATTCAAAAGGTACAGAAAGCTCCTTCCCCAGTTGAGCTTTCAAATAAGACCCTGGCCCCAGCTGACAACCTGACTGCAGCCTCATGAAAGATGGAAAAGCAAAGGACCCAGACAAGCTGCTCCTGACCCACAGAAACAGTGAGATAATTAATGTGCATTGTTTCAAGTGACAAAGTTTATGGTGATTTGACCCACAGCAACAAGAAACTAACACAACTGCTATGATTCTGGAGAGTGATTTGGTGCAGTGAGTCAAGGACCTTAACCCAGATACCAATAACTTGTCCAAAGTCATGTAGCTTGTTAGGGAAAGGGGCAGAGCTTGAATCCAAGACTCCAGAGCCCAGGCTTTTGTACCCACGTCATGCTGCCTCCCCGGGACATCCCATTACAGGTCTTTCAGCCCCTGTTGCTCCCAGGCATCCTAGCCTCCCACATCCAGCTCCCCCAGGCTCCCTCCCTCCCAGCCCACGCCAGCTCTCTCCCCCTCTTCTCCACAGAGCTCAACAGCATTGCTCTGTCTGCACACATTTTCCCAAGAGAGAAAGAAAAAGTCAAAAATTTTGTTTTTGTACAAGCTGCCCTTTTTGCCTGTGGCTAAAATTCCCCCCACAGAACAGGAATAACAACCAAAGTCATACAAAAGGGAAGCTGGCAACTTGGCCCTCCTTCAGGAATATTCCCTGAGCTTGCACCATGGCCAGCAGATGCCTGGGGGCTGGAGAGATGAGGAGGAAGAAAACCAAGCCTCCTCGGGCAGCTGATAGAAACAAGCACAGGTCCCCCATAGAACAGAGTCCTCTTAATTTGGCCTGCTCAGGCAATGGACAAAACTATCCAAAGGATGGAGAGCTTGAAGGATGTGCAGAAATTAATCAGTGGGCAAGTCAGGAGGGAGAGCATTTCAGATACAGAGATCCAGAGGTAGAGCATGGTCTCTGGAAAGCAAGCAACAGCCCAGTGTGGCAGTCACACCAGGAGTGACCAGGGGCTGTGAGGTAGGCATCTGAGGATTGGAGCTGCCCAGCACCTATTCTTCCTTCTTCAGGTAATGGTACCCCAATTTTCCTTAGGGGAACCATCCCTTCCCACTGCACGGTCTTAGCGGGACTGCCAATCAGGTTGACCCACCCACCTACAGCCAAGGTAGGCCAGATGCTTTCTCCCTGGAATTTGCATCATAAATAGGAAATATAATGATGGAAAGTATTTGGGGCATAAGGTTTACTCGTTTCTGAGACAATGCCTTGAAGAAGGTCTCTGCTTTTGTCCTAAATTTCCCGAGCCTTTCTGGACCCTTTCTTTTTCAAGGCTGGGTTTTCCAGCTTTTCTTTCCATTTGGTGTGAGATACACATCATTACATTTTTTAGCATAAATTAGCCATTGCTGGTTTCAGGGGCTTCCAATCAAGCCATATAAACAGACACAGAAATACATCCAGCTGGTGTGAGGACTCAGTCACATGGCCATGGGGAGAGTAGGGAATGGATCAGACACTATAAGGAGTGAGTTTGGGATCAGAAATGCCAGGTAGGTGGTGACTGCAGACATACAGGTGAGAAACTAGGTGGCCCAAACTGTGACAATGACCTGTGGAATACAGAGAAGGGCTCATGGACCAACCCAAAGAGTAGACGCATGTATCACTCATTCAATCGCAAGCATTTCTTAAGCACCTAAAATGTGGTCAACATTTGCCCATCTTTGTGGCCACCTGCCTGTTTCTTTGTCATCTGTCGCTTGTCTCCTGGATCAGCTACCTATTGCTGCATAATACATTACCCCAAAACTTACTGGCATAAAATCATAACTATAATGACGGTCCATTGTCTTCTGTGGGTCAAAAATTCAAGACAGTCTTGGGTGGTCTCATGAGGTTACAGTCAAGATGTCAGCCAGGGCTGCCATCACTTGAAGGCTTGACTGGGACTGGAGGATTTGTTCCCAAGGTGGCTCCCTCATAGGGCTGGCAAGTTTCTGATTGCTGCCAAGGGGTGGTGAGGAGAACACCACCTCCAGGAAAGGGCCTGGAGCATGACCAGCCATGTGGGGAGAGAGGCCAGGGGCCATCGATATAGTAGACACATGAGTGAAGAATCTAGCCCGCGAGTGGATCCTACAGCCCCAGCTATTCTGGTCTATACCATGTGCATCAGAGAGAAACAGCCCAGCCAAACCCTTCCTAAATTCCTGCCCCATGGATCTAGAAGCAAAATAAAACAGTTGCATCAAGACACTACATTATAGAGTAGTTTTTTTTGTTTGCTTGCTTGTTTGTTGTTTTTTTGCGACAGAGTCTCACTCTTTTGCACAGACTGGAATGCAGTGGTGCAATCTTGGCTCACTGCAACCTCTGCCTCCCAGGTTCAAGCGATGCTAATGCCTCAGCCTCCCAAGTAGCTGAGATTACAGGTGCTCGCCACCACACCTGGCTAATTTTTGTATTTTTAGTAGAGACAGGGTTTCACCATATGGGCCAGGCTGGTCTTGAACTCCTAACCTCAAGTGATCTGCCTGCCTAGGCCTCCCAAAGTGCTGGGATTATAGGCATGAGCCACTGCACCCAGCCTAGAGTAGTTTTTTACTCAACATTATATAATGCAAACATATTTTTGAATCCCTATTACCATTTTTTGCATCTATCCACAGGGTCTATAAGCTTGACTTCTTCTAACAGACTTTCTCGAGGGGACTGGAGGTACTGGATTACTCTGTCTACACTAGCAGAAAGCTGGTAGTGCCTGGGGGTTCACATCCTCCCATGGTGCCCCTTAGCCAATCACTGACTAGAGTAGGAGTGTGAAAGCCCAATTTCCTTGCTCTCGTGGGTTAAATGGTGCCACTCATGGCCGGGCATGGTGGCTTATGCCTGTAATCCCAGCACTTTGGGAGGCCAAGGCGGGCAGATCACGAGGAGGGTTCGACACCAGTCTGGCCAACATGGTAAAATCCCGTCTCTACAAAAAATTAGCCAGGTGTGGTGGTGTGTGCCTGTAATCCCAGCTACTCGAGAGGCTGAGGCAGGAGAACTGTGCAAACCCGGGAGGCAGAGGTTGCAGTGAGGTGAGACAGCGCTATCGGACTCCAGCCCAGGAGGCAGTGTGAGACTCCATCTCACAAAAATAAATAAATAAACAAAAATAGGTCCACACAGAAACTGTGCCTCTGGCCTTATTTGGAAAAATAGTCTTCGTAGATGTAATTAAGTTAAGGATCTTGAGATGAGATAGCCCTGGATTATCCAGGTCAATGAGCCAATGGCAACTGTCTTTATAAGAACAGAAAAAGACACAGACACAGAAGATAAGAGAAGGCCATATGATGATGGAGGTACACATGGAACGGATGTGTCTACAAGCCAGGGGACTCCCAGGATTGCAGGGCTACCAGAAGCTGGAAGAAAGGCATGGAACAGATCCTCCCCTAGAGCTCGTAGAGGAAGCCGACCCTGCCAACACCTTCATTTCAGACTTCTGGTCTCCAGAATCGTGAGAGAATAAATTCCTGTTGATTTTTTCTTTCTTTCTTTCTTTTTTTTTTTTTTTTTTTTTTTTTTATGGAGTCTCGCTTTGTTACCCAGGCTGGAGCGCAGTGGTGTGATCTCAGCTCACTGCAACCTCCACCTCCTGGGTTCAAGCGATTCTCCTGTCTCAGCCTCCCAAGTAGCTGGGATTACAGGCATATGCCACCACGCCTGGCTAATGTTTGTATTTTTAGTAGAGACAGGGTTTCACCACATTGGCCAGGCTGGTCTTGAACTCCTGACCTCAGGTGATCCACTCGCCTCAGCCTCTCAAAGTGCTGGGATTACAGGCGTGAGCCACTGCGCCCGGCCAATTCCTGTTGTTTTAAGCCACACAGTGGTGGTAATTTTTTAGACAGGTCTAGGAAACTACCACACTTGCTTCAAGGCAGGACAAATGCTAAAATGTAATTTATGCTCCAGAAACCCACAGAATCAGGCTGAGGCTAGAATCCCACTTGAACTTGAACTTGCCCTTCCCTAGTCTGCTTTCCTCACTCAACTTCCAGTTTCTCCTGGGAGCCTTCCTCAATAAATCATTTGCATATCAATTCCCATTTTCAGTCGGTTCTGGGGCAATCTGACTTAAGACAGGTAATAAGGGGCGGGGCCAAGATTTGCACCAAGGCTATCTAACCCCAGAAAGTTAGAAGACTCATGTAATTTATTTCAGAATCAGACCTACCTGGGCCAGCCCCCTAGGAGCTGAGTGACCATAGGTAAGTGGCTTAGCATCTCTGAGCCTCAGCTTCCTGATCTGCAAGATGGGGCCAGTCTTGCTATCTCCCTCTCAGGGTAGCCAGGATAATTCGAGATGGTGTATGTAAGGATGCAGCGGGAGCCCAGGCCTTGGGCACTGTGTTCTGAACCACTGGGTAGGTATGGGGCAGACACGTCTAGCCAGGTGTGTGGACTCAGGTGATGCAATCTCGCCCCCAGGCAGTGCTCTGGAAGATGTGGACCTTCCACGAGCCCTCAATGTCCTGTATTGATTAGATTTGGTTTGCACAACGTTCCCAAGATGAAAGGAGCTAATGGCGAGCCATCTTATCAAAGCATATCTGTTAGATCTGAAGGCTCGTGGTATATCATCAGCTGAAAAAGAGAAAAATGCAAGTTGGAGGGGAAAGGGAAAAATCACAAAGGCCAGGAACACAATGAAAAGGGCAGTCTGTGTTCTGAAACTCTAACAGCAGCCCCACTCTTGTTCTTGGGGGATGGTTCTGATAGGAAAGGCATTTCAGTCAGGGAGGCATTGACTAAGACTGTCCCATTTCACCCATGAGGAAACTGACCTTCAGAGACGTTGCCCAGGGTCTCACAGGTGGGGTTGAATCCAGGTTTGCTCAAATCCAGAGGCCAGACTCTCGACCCTAGCCTCCCTTAAGCTGTCTGAGGTCTGTCCTGATCTGATTCCATTCTTTCCTTCACCCTCCAGCCTAGTCCCCATCCACCAAGTCCAGCATTTCAAACCACAACATGTTCTTAGAGGTTTTTACTCAATGCAGCTATGACACCCAGAGGAGTCTCAGAAACAAACAAGAAAGCCTCTCTATGAGCAGAACCACCCATCCCATCATGATCATGGATCCATAGTCATCCATCATGGCACCATGTTACTAAATGTCAAGACCACACCTGCACACCCGCACTGGAGATTTCAAGATGCCACTAAGAAATAGGTAACTAACACTCAGCACAGAATGTTCTCTGGAGCTAGTTTGGACATTCTCTGTAAAGAAGAGACCCGGTGGGATAATCTGAGATGCCTCAATGCTTTATAATTACATGAGTCATTTCCACCCAGATAGGACTGGGTAGAGTTTAGAATGCTATTTGCTCTGTGTGCTACTATACCACTGAAAGAGAGGTGGAAGTTGCCTGAGCAAATTAACTGTGTCATTTTTGCTCCATGTGGGGTCAACCCAGCCTAATACTGTGGCAAGAACAGCGATGAAATAGCTAAAATGGAATCAACCCAATGTCCATCTCAGTGGTTTGAATAAACCATCATATTACATTCATTCCTTGAAATATACTGCCATGAAAATGAACAAACCATATGGGACACAGCATAGATTCATCATACATATACATATATATATTTCATCATATATATTTCATCTACATATATTTCATCTCATATATATATATATTTATATATTTTGTTTTGTTTTGTTTTTTTTGAGGTGGAGCCTCACTCTGTCACCCAGACTGGAGTACGGTGGCATGAACTCGGCTCACTGCAACCTCTGCCTTCTAGGTTCAAGCAATTCTCCTGCCTCAGCCTCCCGAATAGCTGGCATTACAGGAGTGAACCACCACACCCGGCTACTTTTTGTTTTTTGATTTTATCTTTTTGTTTTTGATTTTTTGTTTCTTTGAGACAGAGTCTCGCTTTGTCTCCAGCCTATAGTGCAGTGGCGCGATCTTGGCTCACTACAACCTCTGCCTCCCGGGTTTAAGCCATTCTCCTGCCTCAGTCTCCCAAGCAGCTGGGACTACAGGTGCACCACCACACCCAGCTAATTTTTGTATTTTTAGTATAGACAGGGTTTCACCATGTTGGCGAGGATAGTCTCGATCTCCTGACCTCGTGATCCACTCACCTTGGCCTCCCAAAGTGTTGGGATTACAGGCGTGAGCCACCACGCCCAGCCAATTCATCTCATAGTACTGAGTAAACACAAAAATCAAACACCAAAGAATACAATACAGTGTGATTCTATTTACAGTTCAAAGCAAGCAAAGCTAAACTACGTTGTGAGGGTGCATGCTTAGGCAGTAAAACTATAAAAACAAGCAAACGACTGAGAACCACAGAAGAAAGGATGGTGAGTATTTCTAAGGGAGTGAAGGGGAAATAAACAGAAGCTTCTGGGTTCTGGCAGTATCTATATCTTGAACTGGTTGGTAATTACATGGGTGTTTCCTTTATAACTATTTGTTATATTTTGTGTACTGTATATGTTGCACAGATGTGTTATATGGATGCTATATATCACAATAAAAATGTTTTAAGAATGTCATTCGGGGCAGGTATGGAGGCTAATGCCTGTAATCCCAGCACTTTGGGAGGCCAAGGTAGGAGGATCACTTGAACCCAGGAGCTTGAGACCAACCTGGACAACATAGTGAGACCCTGACTCTACTGAAAATAAAGTTTAAAAAATTAGCCGGGCATGAAGGCATGCACCTGTAGTCCCACCTATTCAGGAGAAAGATGTGAAAGGATGGCTTAAGTCCTGGAGTTGGAGGCTGCAGTGAGCTATGATTGTACCACTGCACTTCAGCCTGGGTGACAGCACAAAACGCTGTTTCAAAAAAAAAAAATTAAAGAATGTCATTATGGAATTACAAATTATAAACAACAACGGGACCTATTAGCATGGCCAAATCCAGAATACTGACAACCCCAAATGCTGGCAAGCATATGAATGAAAAATGGTACAGCAACTTTGGGAGACAGTTTGGGAGTTTCTTACAAAGCTAAACCTACTCTTATTATATGATTCAGCAATTATACTCCTTGATATTTACCCAAATGAAGTGAAAATTTATGTCCACATAAAAACCTGCACATAGATGTTTCTAGCAGGCTTTACTCAAGATTGCCAGAATTTGGGAGCAACCAAAATATTCTTCCGCAGGTGAATGGATAAAAACTGAAGTACCTCTAACAGTGGAAAATTATTCAGTGCTAAAAAGAAATGAGCTATCAAGCCATGAAAAGATATGGACAAACTTTAAATGCATATTACCAAGTGAAAGAAGTCAGCCTGAAGAGGGTACATACAGGATGATTCCAATTGTATGACATTCAGCTGAATGACATTCAAAGGTAAAACTATGGAGACAGTGAAAAGATCAGTGGTAGCCAAGGGTTGGGGAGAAAGAACGGATGAACAGGCAGAGCAGAGGATTTGTAAGGCAGTGAAATTATTCTTTATGATACTTTAATGGTGGCTACACGTCATTACACCTTGGTCCAAACCTACAGAAGGTACAACACCAAGAGTAAGCCCTAATATAAACTATGGACTTGGGTGATAGATGATTGACATGGTTTGGCTGCATCCCCAACCAACTCTTACCCTGAATTATAATAATCCCCATGTGTCAAAAGCGGGGTCAGGTGGAGATAACTGAATCATGGGGGCAGTTTCTCCCATACTGTTCTCGTGGTAGTGAGTAAGTCTCATGAGATCTGATGGTTTTATAAATGGGAGTTCCCTTGCACAAGCTCTCTTGCCTGCCGCCATGTAAGATGTGACTTTGCTCCTCACGTGCCTTCCACCATGATCATGAGGCCTCCCCAGCCATGTGCAACTGAGTCAACTAAACCTCTTTCCTTTATAAACTACCCAGTCTCAGGTATGTCTTTATTCACAGTGTGAGAACAGACCACTACAATGATCATGTATTAATGTAGGTTCACAGATTGTAATCCATGCACCACTTTTGGGGGGTAGGGAGGGAGGATGTTGCTAGTGAGGGAGGTTAAGGGCAGGGGTCAGGGAGAATATGGTCCACGCACAAGGAATCTCTGTATTTTCCACTCAGTTTTGCTGTGAACGTAAAACCGCTCTAAAAATAAGGTTTATTATTATTTTTAAGTTTTAAGAAATAAAGAAAAGGCAAAGGAAGAAAAGAAAAGGAAAAGGGATCTTGGGCACATAACTTACTCTCGGCACCTCGTCTATAAAATAGGAAAAAACAACACCTCACTCACAGACTTGTGAGGACAAAAAGTGAGAAAATGTGTAAGCTGTCGAGCGTATCTTCCATTCATCTGGGAGTTACTGACCAGGACACGAGTTCATATTCCTGAGCCACTGCCCTCTTACCAGCTAGAAAAAAACCAACTGGCCAGGAGCAGTGGCTCAGGCCTATAATCCTAGCACTTTGGAAGGCCACAGCAGGAGGATCACTTGAGCCCAGGAATTTGAGATCAACCTTGGGAACATAGTAAGACCTCATTTCAGTGGCACATGCCTTTAATCCAGCTACTCAGGAGGCTGAGGAGGGAGGATGGCTTGAGCCCCGGAGATCCAGACTGCAGTGAGCTATGATCTTGCCATGCAATCCAGCCTGGGTGATGGGATGTAACCAAATGCCCACTAACTTGAAGGAAACAGATGTAGTTTGTTCATTCGTTCGTTCATTTGTTTGTTTATTTATTTATTGAGACAAGGTCTCACTCTGTCACCCAGACTGGGGTGCAGTGGCATAATTGCAGCTCACTGCACATTTATCTCCCAGGCTCAAGTGATCCTCCCACTTCACCCTCCCCAGTAGCTAGGACTACAGGTGCACGCCACCACGCTCAGCTAATTTTTTTAATTTTTGTAGAGAGAGGATCTCACTATGTTGCCCAGGCTGGTCTCAAACTCCTGGCCTCATGAAATCCTCCCACCTTGGCCTTCCAAAGTGCTGGGATTGCAGGAGTGAGCCACTGCGCCTGGCCAAGATGTAGTTTAAATAAAATAGGATAAATAATTAATTAAATAGAAACAGAAATAAAATGACAGACCCAAAGGCTGTCGGACAGTGACATGTTGAAAAGTGGCTAGTCCTTCCCTGGGGGCAAAGGTGCCTGAGCCTCCCCACCCCTCATCTCACACTCTGGTTGCTCTGTATATTTGAGGCTGAGGACTGCAGTCTGCTGGGATTCTACAGTCAGTGCTAGGTTTCGGGGAGGAGAGACTGGTCAGGAAGAGACACTGCCCACAATCCTCTACCACATTTGTGGCCTCCCCAGGGTCCTGGGGGTAACCTAGAAAGAAGATAAACAGAGCGGGCTTGTAAGAATTGAAAATATCTATTTTTCTCCCAAAGCCAGACACAAGAAGGAACAGGGTGACTACTTCAGCTCATCTCAAGGGAACACTTTGATCCAGGTCTAATGGATCACTAAACTCTCCTCTCCCTGCTGAGTGGGTGGAATGTCAACAGCCCAGACCAACAGTGCCCCCAGCAGTGTTCCAAATGTCTTCAGTCTCTCATTCATTCTGCAAATAACCCCAACCTCCAGCTCCAGCCCCTGTGATGTGCCAGGTGCTGGCATTATAGCAGCCAGGCAAGGCTCTGCTCTCAAGCAGCTAACATTGTAGCTCAAATAAAATACAACAAATAGGCCAGGCGCGGTGGCTCACATCTGTAATCCCAGCACTTTGGGAAGCCGAGGCAGGCGGATCATGAGGTCAGGAGATCAAGACCATCCTGGCTAACATGGTGAAACCCCGTCTCTACTAAAAATGAAAAAAATTAACCAGGCGTGGTAGCACGCGCCTGTATTTCCAGCTACTCAGGAGGCTGAGGCAGGAGAATCGCTTGAACCCAGGAGGCAGAGGTTGCAGTGAGCTGAGATCGCATCACTGTACTCCAGCCTGGGCGACAGAGAGACACTGTCTCAAAATAAATAAATAAATAAATAAAAGGTCATTCCAGAGAGTGACAGACCTAAAAAGAAAATATAAGTTGCCAGTTGCAGTGGCTCATGCTTGTCATCCCAGAAACTTGGGAGGCCAAGGTGGGAGGATTGACTGAGCCCAGGAGTTTGAGACCAGCTTGGACAACACAGCAAGACTTCATTTCTACTTTAAAAAAAAAAAGAAATAAGAAAGAAAATTAAAGGGTGTGTAAAGGAGAGCTACTTGGGCAGATAGTAGGGGGCAACACATGATGGGATGGACAGGGAAGGGCCAACTGAGCAGATAATATTTAAGCTATGGGTCAGGCACAGTGGCTCACGCCTGTAATCCCAGTACTCTGGGAGGTCAAGGTAGGTGGATCACCTGAGGTCAGGAGTCAGAGACCACCCTGGCCAACATAGCGAAACCCCATTTCTACTAAAAATACAAAAATTAGCCAGGCATGGTGGCGGGCACCTGTAATTCCAGCTACTTGGGAGGCTGAGGCAGGAGAATTGTTTGAATCCAGGAGGCAGAGGTTGCAGTAAGCCACGATCGTGTCACTGCACTCCAGCCTGGGTGACAGTGAGACTCTCACAAAATAAAAAAAAAAAATTATAAAATTAAAAATAAAAATAATTTAAGCTATGTTGGACGAGAAGGAGCCAGTTGTGACGATGGAAACTGGGCTGAGGGTGGGCTTTCTGAGCCAAGGGGAATGCAAATAAAAAGACCTTAGGCACAAATTAGCTAAAACCTTGTATTAGTCTCTTAACTATATACAAACTGGGTGACTTCAACCAACAGACCTGCATTCCCGCACAGTTCTGGAGGCCATGAGTCCAAAATCAAAGTACCAGCATGGCTGGGTCCTTCTGGAGGCTCTGAGGGAGAATCTGTTCTGCGCCTCGGTCCTGCCACCTGGAGGCTGCCGGCAATCCTGGGCGATCCTTGGCTCTTACATGCCTCACCCCAATCTCTGCCTGTCTCCACATTGTCTTCTTTCTGCGTCCTCTCCTCTTCTGATAAGGACAGCCATCACTGGACTGAGGGCCTGCCCTAAATCCAGGATGATTTCATTTCAAGATCCTTAACTACTTGCATCTACAATGGCCCTATTTCTTTTCCCTTTTTCTTTTCTTTTTTTCTTTTTAAATACAGGGTCTCTCTGTCGCCCAGGCTGGAGAGCAGTGACGCAAACACCACTCACTGCACCCTCAACCTCCTGGGCTCAAGTGATCTTCCCTCCTCTGTCTCCCAAGTAACTGGGAACACAGGCACGCACTACCATCCCCAGCTAATTTTTTAAAGCTTTTTTGTTTATTTTGCTTCATTCCTTTTATGGCTGAATAACAATACAATGGTATGGATAGACCACATTCTGTCTAGCTTGAGAAAACATATAATTGTGAGGGTTTTTTTAAATTCATAATTGATCTTATACAATATGAATGGCACTGTAATTTACTTTGTTTTTTGTTGGTTTTTTTTTTTTTTTTCCATCTATCAATGCGACTTGGTGAAGTGAGTAAAATTGGTGGGTTCTTTAAAATATAACAGATGCTGTCAGATTATGTCAAGAAATGGAAGCGGGTTATTGTGCGGAACGCTCCATGGGTGATACGCCACTCATTCTCACAACACGCCAGGAAAGGTATTATCAGTATTCGAGACACTAGGAAATTAAGTTTCAAAGAAGTAAAGCAATTGGCTGAGTACCAAGCATATGAAAAGCTCTTCAAAATTAGGTATTGAATGGATGAATATAATTATCAGTGGCCGAGCTGGGGATTTGAACTCAGCTCTGTGCACTTACTTGAAGGTCAACCTCCTGCCTCTGCACACAGAACCAGGAAACAGACCGCAGTGCATTTAAAGCAGCTGCTGTTATATGCTGATGGGAGGCGGGGGCAGAATAATAATCACCCACTTTCAGTAGTCCTGGAGGACAAGCTCTCTCTCCAGGAGGACAAAATTTTCTAGGGCTGACTGGGAAAACACATCAAGCATTTGGTAAATGCACGACCTTTGGAGAAAGGACTGTTCTGAATAACTAAGCTAATAATAATCACCCGACAGCAATTTCCTGCAAGCTGGTTTCTTAACACACATCTGGCAGTTCATCCGCCTTCCCCTCTGCTGCACACGTGGTTTGTCATCAGTCCAGGTGGCAGGAGTGATGGACACTCCAGCGTGTGTAAGCATGCACTTTAACCCTTGCTTCGCTAAGTCTGGGGGAGACTCTCACAGCAAAAGACCTGCCTGGGACACCAGGAAGGGCATTTAACCCTAAGGCTCCACTCAACGGGCTCACTGGGACATTCTGAAAATGTGATTCTGAGGCCAGGTGCGGTGGCTCATGCCTGTAATCCCAGCACTTTGGGAGGCCAAAGAGGGCAGATCACGTGAGGTCAGGAGTTTGAGACCAGCCTGGCCAACACGGTGAAACCCCGTCCCTACTAAAAATACAAAAATTAGCTGGGTGTGGTGGCGGGTGCCTGTAATCCCAGCTACTCAGGAGGCTGAGGCAGGAGAATTGCTTGAACCCGGGAGGCAGAGGTAGCAGTGAGCTGAGATGGTGTCACTGCACTTCAGCCTCGGTGCCAAAGGGAGACTCTGTCAAAAGAAGGAAGGAAGGAAGGAAGGAAGGGAGGAAGGGAGGTAGGGAGGGAGGGAGGCAGGGAGGGAAAGAAAATGTGACTCTGCATCTCACTAGCTAGGTAACGCTGAGCAAGGCATTTCGCCTCTCTGAGCTTCGGAGTGGGTGTGAGAATGAAGGAAAACCACAAGATGAATGGGCCAGCAGTGTGCCTTGTTCATAACTGAGGCTCAGGAACAGAGGGCCCCCTCCCACACTCCCCCAGCTACCATCTCTTTGCAGCCCTGCCAAGAAGGGCTGGCTTTCTTTCCCCTTATCTAGTGACCTATTACTGTGTTGCAAACCACCTCAAAATTTGTGGCACAAATAATAACCCTTTGGGGCCATGTGGGCTGCTATAACAGAATACCATAGGGTGGCTGATAAACAAACACATTCATTTCTCATGGTTCTAGGGGCTGGAAAGTCCAAAATCAAGGCACTGGCAGGTTCTGTGTCCAATTCTTGGTCATAGATGGCTGTCTTTTTCCTGTGTCCTCACGTGATAGAAGGGGTGAGGCAGCTGTTTGGGGCCTCTTCTGTAGGGGCACTAATGCCCTATAAAATATTATAGGTTTGACAAGAGGAGGGATGCAATCTGACTTTTTATTTTAAAGGGTCATTCCCCCTGGTTTAAATTTGAAGACAAAACTCCCAAGGATGAGAACAATGCCTTCCTAGTGCCCTCTCCACCACCCAACATCCTCTGGGCATAACTGAGAGAACCCTCAGTGAACTAGAGAGAAAACTATGAATAGAATCTGGTCCCAAGACACCCAACTGACTCTCTGTGTACTGTCCTGGGGGATTTCAGGAAACATAATCTGTGTCTTAAAAAAAAAAAAAAAAAGTCTTATTTGTGTTGCTTAGTCACCCTATCAACTCTCCACGTTTTATTATCAGTAACCGTGAAATTGATGTTGATTTAATTCTGTTTTGCAAAGACAAAAAAAAAGTAATTTAGACAAAGGTTGCCAGCTGAGGCCATGTGTGTGCATGTGTGTACACATGAGCACACAGGGATATAGATTTTACATATGTGGACTTTACACATGTTCCTGTGTATTTGTGTGCTCACTGACATGTCTGAGAGTGGACACCACTGTGTGTGTCTGGGCACGTCTGTGAACACATCAGTGTGGTGTATACCCCTGGCAGCTCCCCATCTCACGCACAATAAAATCCGAAGTTCTTACAATGTCACAAAAGTTCTAACCCTGGCTACCTATGTACCCTCGTTTCCTACGGCCCATCCCCTGGCTTACTCCATTGTGGCCAGGCTGACTTCCATGATGTCACTGAACACATGAGAAAAGGGCCAATATCACTGACTGTACTTTTTCTAAAAATGCAGTGACTCAGGCAAGAGATGTGAGAACCTGTGCTCTCTCCTGCTCATCCTCTTCAGGGCATTCTTCGGAGGGCTGTGCTCAGTCACCAACTCAGAGGCTTTGTGAAATTCTGCAGGCAAGAAAAAACGAGCAAACATGGATTCTTATGTTTGCCACTTTGTTCCACCCCCTTGGTGTTGGAAACTTGATAAGCGTATGAATTAATGAAATCACTACCACCTATTAATAACAACGAGTACTGGCTGGGCGTGGTGGCTCATGCCTGTAATTTAGGAGCTTTGGGAGGCCGATGCAGGAGGACTGCTTGAAGCCAGGAGTTCGAGGCCAGCCTGGGCAACATAACAAGACACAGTCTCTACCAGAAAAAAAAAAAAAAAAGGTGCCACGCAACTGTAGTCCCAGCTACTAGAGAGGCTGAAACGGAAGGATTCCTTGAGCCCAGGCATTCAAGGCCGCAGTGAGCTAAAACTGCGCCACTGCACTCCAGCCTGGGTGACAGAGCAAGACCATCTTAGAAAAATAAACAAACAAACAAACAAATGGGTACTAAGAGCATGGATAACGATTACACTCGTGATAATAAATGCAGTAGCATGCTGGTTAAATAGCACAGGCTCTGGATCCCACACCCCGGGTGAATCCAGGCTTTACCATTTAGTAGCTGGGCGAGTTATTTAACTTCTATTTAACTCCTTTAGAGGAATGAGTTTAGCCACACATGTGAGGAGATGTTCCCACCTAGGCGGGTCCCCTCAGCAAACACGTCTCACCTGCGACCACAGTGAAGCCTACACTGCCGGCAACCCCCGCACGCATGCGCGGCCCGGGCAGGTAGGTGGAGCCACGGTGCGCTGCGGTCAGATGGTTGCACGCGGGGGCGGGGCCCCGCCTGCGCAGACCGCCTGTTATGGCGGCCGCCTGAGTCCCACCCACCGACAGCGGGGTCGGATGGGACCCCAGGCTGAGCCCCGCGGCGGGTAAGTGACTGGGAGAAGAGGCGGGACAGGGTAGGGTGCAGGGAACCTTCTGGCGCCAAGCCTGACTTTGAAATCCGAGCTCCCACGGATCTGAGGCCCAGATCCCTGAGGCCCGACCGCACTCTTAGCCTGTTTCCCCTTCTGAACACAGGTGTTGGGGGAAGAAGTCCACGTCCTCACCTGAGTTTCCGTCCTGGGTCCAGGCACCTCTCCTTCGGTTCCAGATTAGGAAGGGAGGGCAGTGCCCGACCTGTGACTGTCTTTTGAGAGGGCAACAGTTAACCCAAAAGGGTGGCGTTAGGAAGGCGACAAGACAAAGAGGACGAGGAGCCCCACGAGGGACGTCCCCGGAGCCCCTCACTACGACTCTGCGCGACGTGGCCAGGCTACGTTTTTCCCACCCCCAACACAGGCGTTCACACCCTACCCTCCGTTATCCAGCTCCTGGCCTAAATCGTTATGGGATCGCGCCAAATTTCTGATTGTTGAGTGAGTTGCACTTATCAGAAAGAAAGAGGAGGGAAGTTATTTCAACACCGTGATCCCAGCAAACTGCTTATTTGGGACAACTGACTGGGGACCTATAGGAGAGGAAGGCTGGCAGCGTCTCAGTCTAGTCCCCACAGCCTTAGAAGAGCCAAGAACACGTTAGCTCCTGCTGCAGGGATGAGCTTGCAGCCCTATGGAGAGGTGGCGGGGCGGGTCCCCATCTGCAACCTGGGGCTCCTTTCTCACCTCTGCCCAGTGAAGAGAGGAGCCCCAAATCCATACAGACCCTGCATTCCCGGAGGGGGACTTTTCCTGACTAGAGAAACTGTTACCTTTTTTCTTTCTTCCCAGCATTCACTTTAATCATCATATTGCTATAATGATAGTACTCACTGTTGTTCCTTATTGAACGTTTATTATATGTCGTGAACCCTAAAAGTGATCATTGTCTCATTTACTCCTACCACAGGCCCTGAGGTAGGTTCAAGAGGGCCTTCTTATTCCTAGAGAGCTGATTCTAGGGAAAACCACTTAAAGGGAGTCTCCTTCACCTGGGACTTACATTGCAGTGTGCATTTCTTGGGAAGCCCGGTTGGATTCAATTTAAAAATGGAAAATTCAATTAGAGATTAAGAATTTGAGTTTCTTTTTTGTCTATACTTAAAATTTAGTGTGTAATGTTATGCTCACTTTTGGAAAAAGCAAAGAACAGTGATTTTTCTGGGATGTAAGTTTTCCAACAATAGGCCATGTGTGGTGGCTCATGCCTGTGATCCCAGCACTTTGGGAGGCCAAGGTAGATAGATCACCTGAGGTCAGGAGTTCAAGACTAGCCTGGCCAACGTGGCAAAACCCTATCTCTACTAAAAATACAAAAATTAGCTGGGCATGGTGATGTGTGCCTGTAGTCCCAGTTACTCGGGACACTGAGATAGGATCACTTGAGCCCAGGGGGCGGAGGTTGTAGTGAGCTGAGATGGCACCACTGCACTCTAACGTGAGCAACAGAGTGAGACTCGTCTCAGGAAAAAAAAAAAAATGCACTGTGGCGAAAAAAGAAATAGCATCCTTTGGTTCCATTTTAAAAGAAATGGCTTTTGATTTTTTATTTTTACAGCAATATTAAAAACAGAAACTATATGTGAAAGTTCTCAGTTTTCCCCCAGGATATCTCTAAGTCCTGAGAGAGCTTGATCTGCCTTTGAAATAAGTGGTAGGTAGAAGCTGTATTTTCTCTTCTGGAATCTGATCTAATTTTGCCAGTCCCATTGATTAACAGTGTTTGCCTGAAGGTCCAGCACTTTCAATGACACCATGAAATTCTGCATTGATTTGCCAGATTCACATGCTTTCTTCACAACCCACTTGCATTTTGATGGCTTTATAGTGTTGAGTGGGAAAGCTAGCATGGAGACCAATAAGGAATCATCTTTTTCCTAAAAAAATTTTTTGTTGGTACAGCTTTTGTTACTCCACAGCAAGCACTTAAATGTAGGAACTCCGGCAGTGTACTGGGATAGTTAGGACACCCTGAGTCATGATGACCTCTTTTTGCAGTTGAAGAAACGGGGGCCTGGCGAGATTTCATGACATGCCTAGGGAACACATCTACCCAGGTAGGAACAGCTTCTGTAGGCAGTCAGGGGTTACAGGCAGGTTTGGGTCAAATACCTGAAACCAACCCCAGGACAAGGAGGTTGCTGGTGTTTTATTAACACCTACTGTGAGCCCAGGACTCTGCTCAGCACTTTACCCACCCAGTAACACTGCATGAGATTGTGGCTGAAGAAACAGAGGCAGAGAGGTGAAGTATTTTCCTGAGATCACATGGCTAGGAGGTGAGAGACCAGGGATCCCCACCTGGTCTGTCCAGTTTGAAAGCCCATCAGACTACTGCTGTTTGATGATAGTTTTCCACGAGATGAAACATGTGTTTGGAGGGAGATCCCCCGTTTTTGACAACTTTGCCTCAACCATGGTTTTCCAAGTTTTAGTTATTAATGTATCACCTGCATAATTTTTCTATATCTGTGTATCACCTGTGTAGTGATTCCCTTAATTACTTTTCCTTTAAATCCACTCCCTTTTTTTTTTTTTTAAATTTGTTTTTGAGAGAGGGTCTTGCTCTGTCACCCAGGCTGGACTACAGACTGCAGTGGCACATTCTCGGCTCACTGCAACGCCCGCCTTTTGGACTCAGGTAATCCTCCCACCTCAGCCCCCCAAGTAGCTGGGACTACCGGCGTTCTCCACCGCACCCGGCTAATTCCATTCACCTTTTTAAATTCAGTAGCAGAGCTTTAGGCCAGGCATGATGGCTCACGCTTGTAACCCCAGCACTTTGGGAAGCTGAGGTGAGAGGATCGCTTGAGTCCAAGGATTTGAGACCAGCCTGGGAAACATAGTGAGACCCTCGTCTCTACAAAAAAAAAAAAAAATTGAATGCCAAGCATGGTGGCATAGCTGCCATCCTAACTACTGGGGAGGTTGAGGCAGGAGGATCGTGTGAACCCAGAAGTTTGAGACTGCAGTGAGCTGTGATTGCACACTGTGCTCCAGCCTGGGCAACAGAGCAAGCCCCTGTCTCTAAAAAGAAATGTTTAAAAATAAAACATAGTTTAAAATAGGAAAGCTTTATAGCAACAAATGATATGGGGACAGAAGATAACAGCTTCTAGAATTAAAAAGAAAGAGTAAAGGGCCATAACAACTAAATGCAAAGTGTAAATTGTGATTGGATACTAGTTTGGGGGTGGGGAGAGCCTCAAAGACCTTTGGGAGACAGGTGGAGGAAATTGACTTTAAATGCTATTAGGGAATTATTAATTAGATTTGTTAATGGTCTTATGGTTATATAGGGAAATGCTCTTAGGGGACAGACATTAAAGAATTTAGGGGGAGAATGTCATGATGTCTGCAGTGTACTCTCAGCTCAAGGAGAAGAAACCAGAGAGGGCAGGCACATGTGGCAAAATGGTGACGATCACTGAATCTAAGCAGTAGTTCTATGGTTATGATATTCCCCTATATCTTTACTGTTTGAAATTTTTTGTAAAAGTTGAAAAAAATAAGAAGGGAAAGGAAACTTTATAAATGGAAATGCATGTCCCTTGCTGTAAATAAAAGGTTACTATGAAAATGAATATATGAATGAATAGAAAATGAATATAATGAGTGAAATGAATATAATGAATATAAACAAAATAACACAATTAATTTCCAGCTGGATTCTCTTCCCTGGTCAAGTCTCTGAGACCTTCTCCCAGGGTGATGCAAAACTGCTAGCTACCAGCTGGAGCCTGTCTGCAGTATCTTCTCTTGGACCTGCCATGCCAAGGACCCGTTCTCACCTCTGAGGGGCTCCTGTCCTAGGACTAAGGTGGAGCCTGGGCCATGGTGCAGCTGGCTCCTGCTATAGCCATGGACGAGGTCACCTTTAGAAGCGACACTGTACTGTCAGACGTCCACCTCTACACCCCGAATCATAGACACCTCATGGTACGGCTGAACAGCGTGGGGCAGCCAGGTAAGGTCCTGGGCCCAGGTGCCCTGCAGATCCTATTTTGTTTTCTGTTTTCTCATACTCATCTTTTTGGGGAAAACACTGGGAAGACTGGATTATGTAACTGTTAGACCACTTCTTAAGTGCCTGTTTTTTCTTTATTATAATTTTTTTTAAAACCTTGTACTCTGCAATTTTTGTGTGTGGGGGTTTGTTTTGCTTTGTTTTGTTTGTTTTTTTTTAAAGACGGTCTCACTCTGTCACCCATTCTGGAGTGCAGTGGCACAGTCATGGCTCACTGCAGCCTCAAACTCCTGTACTCAAGTGATCCTCCTTCCCCTGCCTCTGGAGTAGCTGGGACTACAGGCTCACATCACCACACCTGGTTGATTTTTATTTTGTAGAGATGGAGTCTTGCTGTGTTGCCCAGGCTGGTTTTGAACTCCAGGCCTGAAGCAACCCTTCCACCTTAGCCTCTTGAGTCCCTGGGATTACAGGCAAGCTGCTGTCCCCGCACTTGCATTAAGCAAACTCCCGTGCTTTCCTGAGCACCTATTGCGTGCCTGGCCCAGGACTTGATGCTGGGAATGCAGATAGGAATGAGCCAAACTTTGCCGTCAGCAAGCCCAGGGTCCAGTGGGGAGACAGAGTGCTGGGGCTCCATCTGTCCCCTCTGCTCTTTTTTTTTTGAGACGGAATCTCGCTCTGTCGCCCAGTGGGGAGTGCAGTGGTGCGACCTCGGCTCACTGCAACCTCCACCTCCTGGGTTCAAGCAACTCTCCTGCCTCAGCCTCCCGAGTAGCTGGGATTACAGGCACCTGCCACCAAGCCCAGCTAATTTTTGTATTTTTAGTACAGACAGGGTTTCACCATGTTGGTCAGGCTGGTCTCGAACTTCTAACCTCAGGTGATCCTCCCACCCCGGCCTCCCAAAGTGCTAGGATTACAGGTGTGAGCCACTGCATCCAGCCCTGTCCTCTACTTTTTATCCCTACTCCCTTTACCCTAGTCCAGCCACCTCTGTTGCTTGCCTGGCTGCCTCTGTCTTCTCCCACTGAGTTCACTGCTGCACACCCTCCCCACTTAATCTCTGCAGCAGCCAAGGACATCTTTTGAAAATGCAGATCAAATCACAGCACTTCCTGAGTTAGACCTCCAGTGGCTTTGCGTTGCTCTCAGAATAATATCCAGGTTCCTCAACTTGGTCTGAGAGGTCAGCCTGGCCCAGCCTCTGCTTGTGTGCCTACCCTTATGTCACTCTCCCTTGCTCTTCTGTAGCCACTGTCAGTTTCTTTCTGTCCCTCAAACACAGGGAGGGGAGGGAAGGAACCGTAAGATACAAGGCCAGGGAGGAAACACCTGCTTTCCTCCCCTCCCTGGCTCCTCAAGTATCATCTCCGCAGACAACCCATCCCTGGCCACCATCCCTAACTCCAACTACCCTGTATTAGCTTGCTAAGGTGTGATTATTAATAATTCCCATTGCCCCCCTGCCCTAATTTGGATGGTACATTTTACCAGAGGTATACAAACTGCAGCCTGTGAGCCAAATCTGGCCTGCAGCTATTTTTATAAATAGTTTTATGAAGCCACAGCTATGCCCATTCATTTACGTGTTTTTACAGCTGCTTTTGTGCTATAAGGGCAGAGTTGAGGAGTTGCAACAAAGATCATGGGGCCCACAAAGCTTGAAAATAGATACATTTTATAAGACAGGGTCTCATTCTGTCACCCAAGCTGGAGTGCAGTGGTGCAGTCTTGACTCACTATAGCCTCGACCTCCCCAGGCTCAGGTGATCCTCCCACCTCAGCCTCCTAAGTAGCTGGGACTATAGGCACATGCCACCACACCCAGATAATTTTTTTGTAGAGAAGGGGTTTTACCATGTTGCCAGGCTGGTCTCGAATTCGTGGGCTCAAGAAATCTGCCTGTCTTGGCTTCCCAAAGTGCCGGAAACAGGTGTGAGCCACCATGCCCAGCCAAAAGATTTTTTTTTTTTTTTTTGAGACGGAGTCTCGCTCTGTTGACCAGGCTGGAGTGCAGTGGCCGGATCTCAGCTCACTGCAAGCTCCGCCTCCCGGGTTTACGCCATTCTCCTGCCTCAGCCTCCCGAGTAGCTGGGATTACAGGCGCCCGCCACCTCGCCCAGCTAGTTTTTTGTATTTTTTTTTGGTAGAGACAGGGTTTCACCGTGTTAGCCAGGATGGTCTCGATCTCCTGACCTCGTGATCCGCCCGTCTCGGCCTCCCAAAGTGCTGGGATTACAGGCTTGAGCCACCCCCCCCGCCTTTTTTTTTTCTTTTTTGAGACAGAGTCTAGCTCTGTCACCCAGGCTGGAGTGCAGTCGTGATCTTGGCTCACTGCAACCTCCGCCTCCCAGGTTCAAGCAATTCTCCTGCCTCAGCTTCCCGAGTAGCTGGGATTATAGGTGCGCACCACCCCCCTCGGGCGAATTTTGTATTTTTTAGTAGAGACGGGGTTTCACCGTGTTAGCCAGGATGGTCTCGATCTCCTGACCTCGTG